>NC_068982.1:185422506-185425372 GCF_001194135.2 Octopus bimaculoides | reverse complement strand
GACTGGCTTCTTTCAGTTTCCGTCTACCAAATCCACTCACAAGGCTTTGGTCGGCCCAAGGCTATAGTAGAAGACACTTGCCCAAGGTGCCACGCAGTGGGACTGAACCCGGAACCATGTGGTTGGTGAGCAAGCTACTTACCACACAGCCACTCCTGTGCCTACACATTTTGCACTCAATTTGTTTATTAGCTCTCATTTTTAAAAAAATATTTTTGTAATTGTAAATAGAAAATACTTTGTTGGTTAATAATGTAAATTTTAAAGGAATCAATTCTTTTATTTTTTTTTTTTTAATTCTTTTAATGCTCTTTTACAATTTTGAATTACATATATTCTACAAGTTTAATTTTATAATGCAATATCTGTGATTTTAAATTTTAGGATAATGTGTTTTGTTAAGAAAATAAAACTAAAAAATAATATAATACTAAAAAAGACAGAAATGTTTTTGGGTAATACTAAAAAAATTTTAAATATAAAAATATTAACTTGTGGCCACACAACTTCAAAAATTTTCACCATAAATTCTTCTCATAGAGCTCTTTCATCTGAAGTAAATTTCAAATGCAGAGTAGCTGTGAAGACAACTTAGAAGATTGATTAAATATCCTTAGAAAACAGGGAAAAAAAAAAAATGAAAAAAAAAGGTCTAAGCAGGTGACTACAGAGAATTGATCCACACATCTCCCAAACTCCAGTTAAGCACTCTGTACCATTAAGTTAGGTGACTCACAACATCAGGTACTGGCTTTTATAATGCTAAATATCTTAAAATGACAAAAATATTTTGATTTTCTGAAATGGTTACTTTTATTCATCACTTAAAGCCATGTCACTTTGACAAGGTTTTCACCTTAAAAATCATCACATAGAACTCTTTCATTTGAACACAATTGTTGTATAGTTTTCTTTTACAATAGCCGAGATATTTTGATTCAAAGTCAATTTTGGAAGTTATTTTCATCACTTAGTTACATTACATTTTTCTGAGCTTATAATTTTTAACAAGGTTTTCAACAAATGATTCTTCTCAAAGAGCAAATTTTTTTAAAACCCAATTAATTAATACTTTTCTTTTAAAATAACTGAGATATTCTTACTCAAAAATCAATTTTTCACCTTACTCTCCATTTTTGATCCTACATATTTTGATCTAACTTTTTTTTAATGAATCATCATCATCATCACCATCGTCATCGTTTAACGTCCGCTTTCCATGCTGGCATGGGTTGGACGGTTTGACTGAGGACTGGCGAGCCAGAAGGCTGCACCAGGCTCCAATCTGATCTGGCAAAGTTTAAACACTAAAGGGCTAACTATATGCTGTAATATGGTTAAGTGAGCAATCTAAAATTTTGATTTGTTGTGGAAATATCCTATGTGAAAGTGAATTAGAAAAAAAACAAAAGGCAAATAGCTAGTATTAGCACACCAATATCCTACTGACCTCAACAGTGAAAATTTGGCAAAAATACATGTCAGTAAATATAACCAGTTTCAAACAAACAGAACTGAAGCTTATAAAATTGCTAAATTTATTAGCACTCTCACTGCAAAATTAAATCTCATAGTTATTCAGGTAATAAGGTTAAATATCTACTAAAAGATGGAATTGGTATTTTCTGCAAGTCTCATTGTCTGAATAAACTTGATATATTACAACAAAAAATAAGTTCAAACATGACATTCCTCAACAAAAGATAGACCAGTATGTAAAACTGCTCCTGTATATACATCCTGTATATACATCCTGTATATACATCTGCTTTCTGCAGTAAGAGGGTTAATGGACTACAAAATTTGTGAAATATGTCTAAGTATTTGTGTTTAGTTAAGTATTATTACCAGAAAGATCTTTAAGTGAACTTAAATATAGCAAAAATTTATTAAGTTCTACCATGTCTCAAATCCACCTTGTCAATTTAGCAAGACTTGACATAAAATTGCCAGGAAAAGGAATTTCAATAGTATTATAAGAAATTTTGCTGAAGAAAAAAATCAGTAAAGTTAATTTCATTTGCCTCATATTTCTGCTTTGTATAAATTAGATTGTTATCTGATCATCCTGGTTCACAGGGAATAAATCATATATGAAAGTTTGCCAGTGGTCATATCGGAGATTATTTTCATATCCCCTTTTCCGTGCTTGCATGGATCAGACAGAATTTGTTGAGGTAAATTCTCCATAGTGAGATGCCCTTCCTGTCACCTGTTCACACATATTTCCAAGCAAGTTAATATTTACCCTGATTAGTTACATTTTCACACTAAATTGGAACTGGAAGACACCACTTGTCTGCTAGTGATACTTGCTTATACCTATCACACAATGTCAAGACTAGGTGATACTAACATACACACTCAGCCATATCTATCAAGTTCCACACACACTCATATATATATTTTCCTTTTACTTGTTTCAGTCATTTGACTGTGGCCATGCTGGAACACCACCACACACAGTGGGACTGAACCTGAAACCATGTGGTTGGGAAGCAAGCTTCTTACCATACAGCCACTCCTGCACATACATATATATATATATATATATATATATATATATATTTAGTCATTTGACTGCAGCCATGCTGGACCACCATCTTTTAATCAAAGAAATCAACCTCAGGACTTATTCTTTGTAAGCCTAGTACTTATTATATTGGTCTCTTTTGCTGAACCACTAAGTTACAGGGACATAAACATACCAACATCGGTTGTCAAGTGATGGTGGTGGGGGACAAACACAGACACACAAACATATACACACACACACATATATATATATATATATATATATATCTCAAAAATTTAAATAAGAGTTTTGACGCTAAATCCATATATATTAAAGTTTATTACCTATGTA
>NC_068982.1:185401938-185422034 GCF_001194135.2 Octopus bimaculoides | reverse complement strand
ATATATATATATATATATATATATATATATACACACACAACAGGCTTCTTTCAGTTTCTGTCTACCAAATCCACCCACAAGCCTTTGGTTGGCCCTAGGCTATAGTAGAAGACACTTGCCCAAGGTGCCATGCAATGGGACTGAACCTGGAACCATGTGGTTGGTAAGCAAGTTCCTTACCACACACCCACTCCTGCACCCACATATATATATATAATGTATTTGTATCAGTTTCTGCCAACCAAATCCACTCACAATTCTTTGATAATTAAAAAATTATTGACATTTCATATAACACTTCAGCCATCTTTCCTTTAGAATGTCATTTACTTACTTTTTGATGGCTCATCTAAATGAGCAACAAGTCGTTGTGTAGGTGTTGGTGCAGCACGGCTTGATAGGAAAGACCTCTTAAAGAATTTTTCACGTGATTTATCCGGTTTCTTGAAAGCATCTGTTGAATTCCATGTAAAATTTGAATAACTCATATGATGAAGGGATGTTATGCTTGTAATTATATCAATTGGGGCAGGGAGGAGCATAAAGAACTTTTGACCTTATAAATGTTATTATTAGTCCACGAGGATTCAAAATGTTTGGTCTACATAAGAGGTTAATAATCAAAAATACACAGCTAATCAAAGATGCACAGCTGCTGAGATAAGCATCAAAACATGATTCTGAAAGAACTTTATCCTTTAATTATCTGAAAGTGTCTTTTCTTTATGAAACATTTAAAATTATTAATTCCATAAACCAAATTGTAATAATAGAGTATAGAACTTCCTGTGGCAAACAGTTGTCATTACTGACGACTGGTTAAATGCTTCATTCCAGTTTCTGAAACATTAAACAAATGGGACAAAATTCCCACTGAATAGGACATCAGTCTGTCTCAGATAACTAAGCAAATACATAAACTTCACAGTACTGTCACTGCTTAAGGCAGTGAACTATATCCATGGGTGTTTATTTATAGCTAAGTGAACAGGACAGTATATTGCTGATGACTCGACATGAAGCTATGATCTAAAAAATGCTTCACATAAGCATTATAACATCTGATGAATTATTCCAGTTTGATGACATGAAAGCAGATGATATGTTTTCCTGGCTAAGCATCTCTCTATAGCAGGTAATATTCTACAGATCTAGTATTTATTTCTCCCTAAAGTTAGATGAAGAATAAGACATTCTGCCCAGAAACACAATGAAATTATTGCAATAGTAAGTAGTCAATATGATTAACCATTAACTAATCTCCCTTTAGTAATTATTTAAATGGTTAGTAAATAATTCCTTACCACTAACTAAATATCCTGGTACTTTTTTTGGTTCATAATCTGGTATACTGGGTGGTCTGGGTTTTTCACGTTTAACAACTTTCTTCTCAGTCTCTTCTGGGGGAGCTTCTCCCCTTTGCTGAGCTTTATGTCTCAAAGCCTTGTGGATCTTATACATTTTAATAGGTACTGAGAATATAGAATTAGTAAGTGATTTCCGAATCATGTCTGTAGGGTGGTGAAAGGATACATCATCATCATCGTAAACATCACTTTCCAATCCTTGTGAGAAATTTTTTGAAGCTAACGCTTTTTTCCTATGTTAAAGAAGAACAAAATTGGAGAGAGAATGTATATTTTTAACAGAAATATTTTGTTTTAGAACAAATACATAAATAGTTAAATTATTATTAATTTTTTCTTTGCAATAATGAGTTAGACAGAAATTAATCTGACCTAAATACATGAATATTATAAAAACATTCTTTATTGCCAAGCAAAACACTTCACGCAATATCACAGAATTGACTAGTAAAAGAGTAATCCAGGATTCACTCACAAATAACTAAAAAGAATTTTAGAATGTACAAAGAGAAGTTTTTAAAAAAATGATAATTTTAGCTGAGCAAGATAGTAAAATACTAAGCCAAAGTAAAACGGGACAGGTAACACTACAACACAACAAACTGATACTAATGATACTGCCAATCCACCACCAAATAATAATGATAATAATAACGATGATGATAAAAGGGAAACAGAAAATTTGTTAATAGCAACACAAGATCAGGCATTGAGGACTAAGAGGATAAAAGCTAAGATAGACAAAAGATCAGATAGATTCCCAATGTAGATTATGTAAATTAAAAGAGAGTGTTACTCATATAGTTAGTGAATGCAGTATGCTGGCACAAAAAGAATACAAGAAGGCATGGCAACACAGGAAGAATAATCCACTGGGAGTTTTGTAGAAAGCTAGGATTTGACCATACTGATTGATATGTGGTATGAACATGAACCTAGTAAAGTGCTGGAATATAAGATATATAAAATGTTGTGGGATCTTGACATTCAAACAAACAGAGCAGTAGAAGCTAGAAGGCCTGATTTAGTGGTGGTAGTAGTAGTAGTAGTAGTAGTAGTAGTAGTAGTAGTAGTAGTAATAGTAGTAGTAGTAGTAGTAGTAGTGGTGGTGGTGGTGGTGGTGGTGGCGGCGGCGGTGGGGTGGCGGTAGTAGTAGTAGTAGTGGACAAAGAGAATAGAAAGTGCCAGGTAATTAACTTTACAATCCCAAATGATGAAAAAGTCAAAATGAGAGGTATGGAGAAAATAAGAAAGTACCTGGCCCTAGCCATTGAGTTACAGAAACTATGGAAAGTGAAGGTAAAATGTATCCCTGTAGCAATAGGGGCATTAGGAACTATTCCTAAAGATTTGAACAGATGAACAGAGGAAATAGGCATAAAACCTAGTTTAGTACACCTGCAAAAAACATTATTATTAGGGACAGCTAGGATACTTGTGAAAGTTCTTGGCATCTAAGGTTACTTGTTGTAGCCCAATGTGAGGAATTTTTCTTTTCCAACAGTCTAATCTGTTGTGCATGAATGAAATAATAATAATAATAATAATAATTCTTCCTAATTTTAGCCCAAGGCCAGCAATTTTCAGAGGAGTAGAAAGCCAATTACATTGACCTCGGTGCTCAACTAGTACTTATTTTATCAATGCCAAATGGAAGAAAAGCAAAGTTGACTTCAGTGGTATTCGAACTCAGAACATAAAGAGTCGGAAAAATTCCTCAAGGCATTTTGTTTAGGCATGGTAACAAGACTGCAAGCTCGCTACCTCAGTATTAAAAGAGAAGAAAAATAATACTGATAATCCTTTCTACTATAGGTACAAGGCCTGAAATTTACGAGGTGAGGATAGATGATTACATCAGCCCCAATTATTAACTGGTACTTATTTTATCATTCCCAAAATGATGAAAAGCAAAGTTAACCTCAGTGGAATTTGAACTCAGAATGTAAAGATAGACAAAATACCACTAAGCATTTTGTCCAGCATGCTAATGATTCTGCCAGTTCACTATCTTTATGATGATGATGATGGTGATGTCTTCTGGGATTTTCCAATCAACACTAACAGAATGATCCAGGCTAACTGACCAGACATAATTATTAAAGACGAGGCAGAAAATAGACTAATAGATATGAATATTCCCACTGATAAAAATATATCTGTAAAGGAATTTAACAAAGCAAGTAAATGTAAGGACATGGAAATTGAAATACAAAAGATGCAAATTGAAGAGAGACTAAAGAGAAATAGAGTTTTACAGGGAATTAAATAAGACTACACTATAGTGAGAAACTTGGTAAAATTAAAATAAAGAGACAAATATTTCAAGAGAATAATGCATCCCCTTTACAATATAAAATCAGTCTTATTCCTGTAAGCCATACATTAAAAAACAAAAAGGCAAAAACTAGATATGGATTTGGAAAAGCAGAGCAAATCAATCAGCTATTAATTATGGATGCTTGAAATTATTGGGTAGAAATGAAAGGCAACATGACACATTGGTAAACAGTGTAAGAGTATTTAGTGAAGACATAAGAATGGAATTAACAGCTATGATATCCTTCCCAAGAAAATGGAAATTATAAGAACACATGCAATCAAAAGACAGAGATACAGAGAAAATATCAACCATTATATGAATTTGTGATAGAAGAGGCTCTAATCCACTTAATATCTATGTATCAGGAAGGAAATGACACAGGGACTGTACAAAACTTTGAGATATGGCAAAATTGCCTTAACTATACACTAGCAATTGCATAAAACATGCAATCTAGAACACCCGGGAAGGTGGTATGACCGTGGAACCATGAAACTTGTTGAAATGAACAGGTAAATGTTTCATGGACATGAAAATCCAGATAAAGAATTGGGATATTCAATACAGAATATCATTGTACTTAGAGAAAGATACTAGAGCTTGTAAGAAAATAGATATAACCTACCCACTGGATACTGGGATAAAAGGAAAAGAAAATGAATAGCTAGATAAATTCCAGGACCTAAATTGGGAACCAAAAAGGTTTTGCAACTACAGACAGTTAAATACTAATCCTTTTATAATAGGTTACTAGGTACAGCATTTGAAAATATCACCAAATGATCTTCTGTGATCAGAATAACCATTAATTTTTTAACACGACAGAAAGTGTGTTTCCTTAGTACGGTTAAACATACTGGATGGTTGAAGACATAGGATGTGACAATGTTCAGCAAACAGAGCCAACAGATTCAGTATTGCTATGCAAATACTAACACTAATTATCATTATTAAAGCAGTGAGTTGGCAGAATCATTAGCACTCCAGACAAACCACTTTGAGATTTACATTCTGAGTTTAAATTCCAACCAAATGAACTTTGCCTTTCATCCTTTTGGGTTCAATAAAATAAGTACCACTTGAGCATTGGAGTCAATGTAATTGACTAGCCCTCAACCTCAAAATTTGAGGTTTTGTGCCTATAGTAGAGAGGAATATTATTATTGCTATTATATTTTACTTCTCAGAGTTCTGTCTTACTTGTTCCAGTTAATTCTGTGAGAGCAGACAGCAACCTGTTGTCAAAGGTCTCACAGAATCACTTAAAGTCTCTTTCCACGAATTATAAGACTTGGTACCTAGATGTATTGTGAAAGATACTCAACACCCAAGTGTCAATCTCAAAATCTTCGCTATCCCCAACAGAGCAAATTTTGTGCATGCTCTACCCTCTTGCCAATACCAATTTCTTCAACATATTTCTCAAAATTAGTTGTTAGTACTCCGAGTGTCCCCACAACAACTATGATGACCGATACTCTTTTCATTGCCCACATTCTTGCAACTTCACCTTTTAGTAACTTGTATTTTCCCACCATTTCCAGGTTTTTGTTACCTACGCATTCATCCTCAGGTATGGCAATACCTGTAATCTTAGTTTCCTCTTCCCTTTTATTCACTGCAACAATGTCTGGTCATTGGGCATCTATTAGAAAGTCACATTGGATTGTAAAATCTCACAAGATCTTATATTCATTATTCTCAGTGACACTTTCTGATTCATGTTCATACCATTTCCATGTTCTTCCAAGACAGTACTTCTTACACAATCTCCAGTGAGCAAACTTCGCCACATTATCGTTCCTCTTTTTATATTCCTTTGGGCCAATTTGCTACACTCACTCACAGCGTGTGATATTGTTTCAATTTTGCTGCCACGCATCCTACAAAGGGGTGATTCACTGCTCATATCTATTTGAAACTTGATGTAATCAGTTCTTTTTCTTCTCCTTCTTCTACTTCTTCTTCTTCTTATTATTATTATATTTCAAAAAGCTGGCTGGATTATTTACAAGTCAAACAAAATGCTTAATGGCATTTCTTGAGACTCTTCACATTCTGAGTTCAAATCCTGCTAAAATCAACTTTGCCTTTCAATGTCGATAAGATAAAATATCAGTCAAATACTTGGGGACTCAATGTAATCAACTAAACTCCATCCTCAAAAAGTGATGACCTTGTACCAAAGTTTGAAACAATTATCATTATTATTATTATGCACAAAGCCACAAATTGGAAGGGAATATTTATTGAATTAAATTGACTTCATAGCTGGAGTTAACCCTCTCAGACCTGGGCCACTGTGTCTAACTTTATCTTCCATTTGGGCTCCTCAGCAAAAAAAAAAATTATAATTGCATATATAGCTCAAGAGTAATGATTGCAGGCAAACTAATGGACAGAATCGGCTGTGTGTATGTGTGTCATTCATTATTGCTTTACCAGGAATCTGGCAGCAATGATGTTTAACCTATTCCTGCTACAGTGTGGGTGGAGGCGCAATGGCCCAGTGGTTAGGGCAGCGGACTCGCGGTCATAGGATCGTGGTTTCAATTCCCAGACTGGGTGTTGTGAGTGTTTATTGAGCGAAAACACCTAAAGCTCCACGAGGCTCTGGCAGGGGATGGTGGCGAACCCTGTTGTACTCTTTCACCACAACTTTCTCTCACTCTTACTTCCTGTTTCTGTTGTGCCTGTAATTCAAAGGGTCATGCCTTGTCACACTGTGTCACGCTGAATATCCCCGAGAACTACGTTAAGGGTACACGTGTCTGTGGAGTGCTCAGCCACTTGCACGTTAATTTCACGAGCAGGCTATTCCGTTGATCAGATCAACTGAAACCCTCGACGTCGTAAGCGACGGAGTGCCAACAACAATACAGTGTGAACATGGCATGGCAATTTATTTTGTTCTAACCTTTGTGATATTTCCAGTGACACTATTTTGTCTTCTATTGCTGATCTTTCTGTCTGTTATTGACCTTGACAATTTGAAAGGCAAAGTGAACATCAGGGGAATTTGAACCCAGAATGTAGGAAACTGGAAGAAATACTGGAAAGCATTGTACCCAGTACTTTACTTTATTAACATCAAAACAATGCACCTACAAACAATGCAGAGGAAGACACAAAAGACCTCTTCTTCTTCCAGTTACAGACTGTGGTAGACAGAATTCCCAGAAGAGACATGTTGATTCTTATGGAAGACATGAATGCCAAAGCTGGAAGTGACAATAGTGGAAGAGAGAGAGAGAGAGTGATGGGAAGAAATGGCCTTGGAGTGTTGAATGAAAACGGGGAACTCCTAGCTGATTTCTGTGCAGTCAACGAACTTACTATTGGAGGCACCCTCTTCCCACACAGATGTTGCCATAAAGCCACCTGGGTATCACCAGATCAGTAGACAGAAAACCAGATCGACCATATCACAGTCCGGCAATGTTGGAGGAGTTCACTTCAAGATGTGAGAGCCAAGCAAGGAGCAGATATTGGATCGGACCACCACTTGATGATAGTGAAACTCAAGGTGAAGCTTTCAACAAGGAGAAGACAGACAAACCCATGGTTGAAATTTGATGTTCAGAAACTGAAAAAAGAAGAGTCAAAACAGGCTTTCCAGTTGGTTCTCCACAATCGATTTGAAGCCCTACAGAGGAGGCAGAGGCAACTGTGGAACAATCCTGGACAAATTTGAAGGAGGCTACAGTTGGAATGTGCAAAGAGGCTCTGAGAAGACGACTAATGAACAGGCAGCCTTGGATAAGTGACAAGACTTGGCAGAAGGTGAAGGAGAGGAAGATGCTGAAGCAGGAGTTGAACCAAGCCAGAACCCATCAGCAGAAGCAGGCTGTTGCCAGTAAGTATAGTGAGGTGGTGAGAGAAGTCAAGAAGAAACTAAGGAGAGACAGAAGAACATACTTCAATGAAGTGGCCGACGAAACGGAAACAGCAGCGAGGAAAGGAGACTTGATGGCACTATATGCAACAATAAGGTAACTGAGTGGAAGGAGAGGCAACCCCGTCAGACCAGTAAAGGACAAGGCTAACTTCCATTGAGGACCAACTGATGAGATGGAAGGAACACTTCAGAGAAACACTTAACCACTCTCCACCTCAAGATCCGCCAGAATCGGGGCCAGAGATCCCACTCATTATCCAGATTGGAGAAATCACCAAGCCAGAAATCCACAAAGCCGTGAAGAGCTTAAAGAATGGAAAGGCGGCAGGAGTGGACAGCATACCAGCAGAGGCACTGAAGGCAGGAGGAGAAGAGATGATCGATCATATGCACCATGTGCTGAACCTGGTATAGACAACAGAGAAGATCCCAACCGACTGGAAGAAGGGTCTTTTGGGGAAGCTGCCAAAGAGTGGGGATTTTTCACAATGTGAAAAGAGGAGGGGAATTACCTTGCTTTCCATTCCAAGCAAAGTCCTTACAAGAATCATCCCGGAGCGATCGAAAGATACCATTGAGAAGCAACTCAGAGATGAGCAGGCAGGTTTCAGAAGGGAGAGATCATGCACGGACCAGATTGTGACGCTCGGAGTCATCGTGGAGCAGACAATGGAATGGCAAACGCCACACTATGTGTGCTTCGTCGACTTTGAAAAAGCATTTGACAGCGTAGACAGGCAGACAATCTGGGACATCTTACGACACTATGGTGTGCCAGAGAAGATCGTGGGCATTATTTTCTTGCCAGGTCATCCATGATGGGAGATTGCTGGAGGAATTCAGGGTCAGCACGGGAGTCAGGCAGGGCTGTTTGTTGTCACTGCTCCTGTTCCTCGTCGTGCTGGACTAGGTCACCAGGACGGCCTACGCTACCTCCGGGAAAGGTATTCAGTGGACACTGATGAACAAGCTGGAGGACTTGGACGACGCAGATGATCTTGCGCTACTGTCATATCGCCAGCAAGACATGCAAGATAAGGTAGACTACTTGAGAGAAACTTCACAGCGAGTGGGCTTGAGGATCAGCTGGGAAAAGACAAAAGTGCTGCGTATCAACAACAAGCAGGAAGGGCCAATCACAACTGAGGGGCCACCTGTGGAGGATGTTAGTGAGTTTGTTTGTCTTGGCAGCAAGATCAGCAAATCAGGTGGATCAGACGAGGACATCACTGCAAGAAGCAAGAAGGCTTGGCAAGCCTTCGCTATTCTTTGGCCAGTATGGAAGTCCACTACCATCTCAACTCAAACTAAACTCTGCTTATTTAGTTCAAACGTAAAATCTGTGCTTTTGTATGACTCTGAAACATAAAGAGCCACCTGCAGCAACTACAAGAAGATCCAGACCTTCATCAACAAATGTCTCAGGCAGATCCTCCATCTGAAGTGGTCTGACAGAGTGCCAAACACCAACCTGTGGGAAAGGGCCAACCAGGAGCCCATACATGTTCAGATTAGATGAAGGAAATGGAGATGGATCGGACACACACTGCGGAAAGAACCCTCAATGTGACACGGCAAGCACTTGACTGGAACCAGCAGGAGAAAAGGAAGCGAGGACACCCGAAGCAGACATGGAAGTGGAGCATTTTGGACGAGCTCAGGACCACCGGCCTGACATGGGAAGCAGCCAAGAAACACACCAATGACCGCAAAAAGTGGAAAATAACTGTTGAGGCCCTATGCTCCACAAGGGGAAAAAAGGATTAAGAGAGAAAACAATGAAAGGCTAATTTGATCTTGACAGAATTTGAACTCAAAATATAAAAAGCCAAAAGAAATACTACAAGGTATTTTTTCTGACACTAACTTTTCTGCCAATCCACACAATTCATAATAATAATAATGATTTCAAATTTTGGCACAAGGCCAGGAATTTTGGGGGAGGAGTATGTCAATTAGATCAGCCTCATTATTCATCTGATTTATTTCATCAACCCCAAAAGGATGAAGGACAGAGTCAACCTTGGCAGAATTTGAAATCAGAACAGATGAAATGCCACTAACCATTTCTCCCAGTATGCTAATAGTTCTGCCAGCTCACTGCCTTAATAATAATCTTTTCTGCTATAGGCACAAGGCCAGCAATTTTAGGGGAAGGGGCTAGTTGATTACATTGACCCCAGTGCTCAACTAGTATTCATTTTATCGACTCCACAAGAATGAAAAGTAAAGTCAACTTCAACGGCAGCCGTGTTTGAACTCTGAATGCAAAAACAGATGAAATGCCACTAAACATTTTGCCCAGCTTGCTAACAATTCCATCAGCTCACCCACCTTAGTCTGCTGACAGTGAGTAGATGACACTTTCTATCCATTATACCTAGCAAATTAAGCTGAGAGTTTTCAGCAAAATAACAATAATAATAATGGTTTCAAATTTTGCCACAAGTGCAGCAACTTTGGGGGAAGGGATGAGTCAATATCATTTGCCAGTACTTATTTTATCGAACCCAAAAGGATGAAAGGTTAAGTCAATCTCAGTGGAATTTGAACTCAGAATATAGCAACAGGTGAAATACCACTAAGTATTTTGTCCAGCATGCTAACGATTGGCTTCCAGCTCACTGCCTTGGATAATAATAATAATGATGATGATGATAGGGGTGGTGGTGATGATGTTAATGATCCTTTCTAGTGGAAGCACAAGGCCTCAAATTTGGGGGAAGGGATTAAGTCGATTACATCAACCCCAGTATGTAACTGGTACTTAATTTATCGACTCCAAATGGATGAAAGGCAAAGTCAACCCCGGTGGCATTTGAACTCAGAATGTAAAGGCAGTCAAAATACCACTAAGCATTTCACCTGGCATACTAACGATTCTGCCAGTTCACCGCCTTGGATAATAATAATAATAATAATAATAATAATAATAATAATAATAGGGGCAACAACAGCAATAATAATTATTTCTAAGATAGATACAAGGCCTGAAATTTGAGGCGGGGGAAATTAGCCAGTTACATTGATTCCAGTACTTGACAGACATTTTATTTTGTGGAACCCGGAGGGATGAAAAGCAAACCTGATCTTGGTGGGATTTGAACAACTTGTTATGCTAATGTTTTGTCTAGATCCCAAAAATCTTACCATTCTGCATCTCTTGCTGAACTCTGAACATCTTCCACATATTCCAAACCCTCAATTTCTTCTGCTGACAATCTTTCAAATCCTTCTTTCTCAGCCAAAAGTCGATCTTCATCCGTCCCAGCCATTATTTCAGCTCTTTCCCTCATTAATTCTTCAGCTTCTTCCTTTGTCAAACTCTCCATTTCTTCCCTTGTCAAACTCTCAACTTCTTCCCTTGTCAAACTCTCAACTTCTTCCCTTGTCAAACTCTCAGCTTCCTCATCTACTGAACTAGGTATTTGTGCTGCTAATCTCTTTCTTTTTTCTTTATTCAATTTTAAAGCCATTTCAGTTTCCAGATTCTTTGCTTCAAGCTCTGCAAGTCTTGCCTCCTCTTCTTCTGTCAGCCCTTCCAATTCTGTTTTCTGAAGCAAATGTTCAATGTCTGCCAGTGTTAATTTTCTGGATTCCTTCTGTGCTAATATTTCCTCATCTATTGATAATATTTCTGCTTTTTTTCTTTCTAATTCTTCTTTCTCTGTTGTTTCTATTTGTACTTTTCTTTCTTTTTCAGATATTTTTCCTTTATAATCTTTTTGTTTTCCTTTTTCCATTGCTACTAATTTTACTTCTTTTTTTCCTGGTTTCTGAATTCCTTTTGTCCTTTCCTTGTCTTCCCCTGCTGTTTTTCTCTCTTTTGATTTAGCAGAGTCAACTTCTGTTCCAGTTCCCGCAAAAGGTTTTTGATCAGGACCTCCTTCGGCTTTGACCTTGGTTTTTGGCATTTGAGATTCAATACCTAAATAGGAAATATAAATGTGTAAAAGGTAAACAATGAAGAGGTCTCAATATATCCTCCTACACACTACTCGACAAACAAACCAGAAAGTCTCAATATGGTCATTTGTTCTGTTAAAAATAGCTGTCAAATTTCTCTCAAATTACATCCAACCATTTTTAGAAAAAATGTGAAGATAAAATGGTCTTAGATGCACCATACCTGAAAATAGGATAAGATGATCATGACTGGAATGTTTTCAAGTGTAGATTCACTTGATCAGAGCTAACCAGAGCTCAAGAACAATGACTGACATGGAAAAAAAAACCCACGAGATAATTCTTATCCCAGCTGCTATTTATTTTGTTTACAGAATGAGAAGAATAGTATGAGGGGGATGGACAGAAAGAAGTGATTTCAATAGTTTAGATTTGTGATGAGAATAAATGGTGCTGTTTGGAAGATAGTATAGATGCAACATTGACTTTCAAGAGACTGATGCTTCAAAACCTCTTATAATCCACATTAATTTACACTAATGTCCAGGTGTCATCATCATCATCATCATCATCATCGTTTAACGTCCGCTTTCCATGCTAGCATGGGTTGGACGATTTGACTGAGGACTGGTGAAACCAGATGGCTACACCAGGCCCCGTGTCTGTATTTTATTTAATTCTTTAAAGAAATTTAATATTTGTTTAATTTAAAGTGTGTTGACCAAGGTGACCAACTCCAGTTCAGAAAATTCAGTAATCTAGAAAAGTTTTGAAACTAAAGATTCCTGAAAATTGATGTTGCACCTGTATTATGCAGAAAGACTATGTGGAGCAGCAGCTGCAGAGACAGGCTGCAAAAAGGAATTTAAGTAGTTTGGCATAACATATGAGAGGACTTTATTTATTGGTTTATGGTACTTGAACTAGAAGTAGGTCAAAAGACATACTGCCATAGAACTGTTGCAGCATTACAGTAGCATGTGAAAATAGTGAACTCCACCTGATGGCAAATGGTGGTAATTTTTTCAGTGCTCCCAAGTAAGTCCTACTGGACCTGCACTGATAGGTGACTACTGGTGAACTCACCAAACCAGTAGATGCTGATGGGTGTGACATACAACACAGAAAGTGCAAAGAAGTAAATAAAAAGAATTCAACAACTTTGAGAAGTTACTGAGAAACTTACCCCTTGACATTCTCTGTAATCTGCCAGCTGAAAATGTGATAGAATGCAACGCAGTGAGGACTAAAATGTGATTATGTACATTTATAATATTTATTACAGAGTAAGTCAGAGAGTAAAAGGAGAGCAACATGGTTTCAATAAGCAGCTAATGTTCTTGGGAAAGGTATGAATGTCACAATATTAAGATTTTCACTTCTCTACATATATGAAATATCTGTTTCGTTCCATTAATGTTATTAAAGTGTTCATAAATTTACAGATTGATACTACTTTGTGGTCTATTGAGAAAGACAGGAGACCACAAATAGAATAGTGAGAAAAGATGAAACAAGATTTCCTAATGGCTAGGATTTGAGTGACTCAGTCTAATCAAATGCATTTAAATTAGTTTTTAAATAGATTAAATACTGAAAGAATCATTCTTCCAAAAATATCCAACTGAAATAAATTTGCATAATAAAATAAATTTATATCCCAAGGTGCATGAATTTATTTTATTATGCAAAATTTATTGAATGAGAGGTTACTAACATAGGATTTATCTTCAAACAATGATTATCAAATGTATGTAGCTAATTCTGTCAAGTTGGAGTTGTTTAACTCAAGAAGAGCATCTTCCATCAACCACTTTGGTTCTAGTTGACTCTATATTTAACATGATTTAGTCAGCAGTACAGACAGTTCTCTTCACCTTTTCAGGTCTCAAAGACTAGTAAAGGAAAAAAAGGAAGAAACTGCAACACATGAACCTCGTTTGAATACTGTTAATAACGGAACTTCACATAAATCAAATAAATGGAGGTAGCAAATTAAAGCCACCACCCAAAAAACTTGTACAATCCATCTCACTGGTTTGCACACAATTTCTGTCTATTTAACTTCATCCAGAAGATTGGGGTTGCAATGAAGAGGTCCCCCTTGTCACTAGCCATTGAAAGGGTTGTCTTTGACTGCATAAGCACATAATATGACCTCTACATAAATTCTTGAGTTACGGTAAAATATGTTTTTCAAGTTTTATGCTATTTGGTTCAGTGCATTTTAGTGTTTTGAGCTCAAATTTGCAACAAGACCTACTTTGCCTTTTATTCTATCTTGTGAGAATAATTTTCTGTTCTCATTTAATCACAGAAGGAAGGTCAATGCCCATGACTCTTTCCAGAGCCTCTGAGAATAATGGTAGGAAGATTTAGGAACTGGTCTGAATGCTTGCAACAGAATATATTTCTCTAAAGGCACACAAGATCGAGATGGTAGTGTTTAACTGGGCAATGGACTAAATCTATCGTCCAAGAACTGGCACAGTCCTTTCAATAGGCTTTTCTAAAGTTTTCATCTACCAAATTTCACTTACAAGGCTCTGATAGAAAACATGAGATCCCTTGCAGTAGGATTAAACTCAGATACATACAGTTGTAAAGTAACTTCTTTCAAAAACAGCCATGTGTATATCAATTATCTATAATGCACTAGAATAACCTTAAAAGAAAACAACAAATATTTTAAGCTAAGAAAGAAATTACACACAAAATTTCATTACCTTCTCCGGACAATTGCTTCCTTGGTAGCTTTTGTCTAACTGCAACTTCCACTTTTGGCTTCAATTGTTAAAATAAACGATTAGTTGTTGGCTTTTATTGTTGTTGTTGTTGTTGTTGTTGTTTTAATTCATAGCAAAATTGTGAGGAGGTTAGTAAGAGTTAAAATCAAGCTGAGTCAACAAAATAGCAACCACCAATGAAACTCCTAAGAAGTCACTCCTTCTGTTACAAAACGTTAAAAAGAAAAAAATACTCTTTCAGTTCTCTCCCTTACATCTATAGTTTTACAAATACTATGATGATAATAGAAAAAAGTCAGGATGGTCAAAGTTGGAACCTCATTGATGACTGGTCTAAACAATAACAAAACAAAGAATTTAACTTTGGGGCTTTCAATAAGAGTCCTGCTAGCAATATCTCACCCAAATCAACTCCTGTCTTAAAATGGGAACAAATATATTGTAGAAGTCAACCATGAAAATAACACATCTATAAAGGAAACAAGTTCTCCACAACTGTAATAGAAGGCATGTATAACCAGATAGCAGATAATTCACTTAAAACTAAACCAATAGATATATGCTCACAAAAATGAATAAGATGCCACAGAATTATGTAACATGAATCATATCATATGATGTCGTTATTTTCAGTACCAGGTCAATTTATCATCTGCTTCTAAGTTAGAATGTCACCAGATTATTTCGGTCTGTTATTCTTGTTTCACTTAGCATTGTTTAGTTTTCAGTTTAAATTGTACACATGAAAGGTAATTGTTTCTTAATTCTAGGAGTCAAGTAGGTACCAAACAGCTATAAGAAGGGACTTGCAGAGTGATTTGCACTGGTTTTGTTTAATACAGAATGCAACAAGTTAGCACTGTTTTATTCAAAAAGCCTACCCATTGACATGGTTACCTGGAAGCTCATCTATTCAGAGAAAGGTAAAAAAGCAAAGTTGTTGATGCAAAAATATATCATTATCATTTAATGTCCACTCTGTGCTTCATGGGTTGGATGTTTCAACAGAATTCATTGAGTCAAAGAACCACATCATGCTCCAGTGTCTGTTTTGGCATGGTTTCAACAGCTGAAACTCCTTTCTAATGCCAACCACTTTACAAAGTGTAAAGTGTGCTTTTTACATGGTACCAGAACTAGGGAGGTCACCATGAACTTGCAAGGCTAAGGGCTCAAAGTGTGTGTGTAGGACGGCTATAACTGAAGGAGAATTGTAGTGAGAGACAGTGTGGTGATTTTAGTCGAAGTGATGAAAAATGTATTATGAAATGAACTAATTTATAGTTATGAAGGGGTGGTAGTGGAGATAGTAACAGAGTAGTCACAATCATGGAAGGGTGTACTGAAAGAACAGGGGGAAAAGAAAGGATAAGGGTCTGTGGTTTGTGAGAAAGTGCGGGACAGGATGGAAGATGTGTGAGAAGGAAATATGAAACAATGAAAATAAATGAGGGTGGCAAGAGTCCAGTGAGAGCCATTGAAACAAAAGTGTAGGGATCAAGGGAGTGGGGTGTTAATGTGAAAGAAGCTGTAGAGAAGGGATACTGAGAGAAAAAGAAGAGAGGAAGTGATGGACAACAGTGAGTGCACAAGCAAGCATCATGATTGATAGGGTGACTGGGAAAAGTAAGGTGGTACAGGTAGCATGATGATGATGATGAACCAGTGTATTCTCTCATACATAAGTCTAGTGAAGGATGGGAAGAGGCAGAGCGATCAAGGGTGATATGCAGAGCAAGCATTTATAGTCTCCAAATTTTATTGGTGATAGGAGAGATAGGAGATAGCAGGATGAGATGATTGAAATGAATGGAGAGATGATTGTAAGAGGTAAGGTATTCAACAGATATATAATGGGAAGGGTCAGCAAAGTGTGTCAGCAAATGTAGGTTTGGCAAGATACAAATATATATACACACATATACATATACTTCTAGGGAACCAACTGAACATTTTGTAAAATCTATTTCTGGCATGGACTTAGTGATTATTGCTTCTGTGTATCTGCACACAGTGTGTCTGCTTTCTCTGTTATCCTGTCTGTGATTCTATCGTATCACTTGTGTGTCCATAGCTTACACTAGGTACAGTATATGGATATCCTCCCTGCTTCTTTTTTTAGCAAGGGTACATAAATCCTTCTTTCCTGCTTACTAACACCTTAGTCTTAGCCAAGTTTACGTTGAATCCACTTTTGTTCTTTCATCATTTTAACATCTACTTTTCCATATTTGCCTGATTCAGATGGAATTTAAAGAAGCAGAATTTCTACAGCCATATGCTCTTCCTGTCACCAACCCTCACCTGTTTCCATGCAAGATAATATTTCATCATGATTAGATATGTCTTTACAGAAGATGGGAATAACACCACTTGTATTTTGCAATGTCAAGGTCTCTCTCTCTCTCTCTCTCTCTCTCTCACACACACACACACACGCACACTCACTGGGTGTTTTTCAAGTTTCATCCAACAAATCCACTCACAAGGCTTTGGTCAGCCCTGGGCTACAGCAGAAGACACTTGCCCAGGTACCATACAATGGAACTGAACCCAAAACCATGTGGTTTTGGGTACCATGCTAGCATGGGTTAGACAGTTTGACAAGAAGTGATGAGTCCAAGAAGTGTATCATGCTCCCATGCCTGTTTTGGCATGGTCGTCCATGGCTGAATACCCTTCCTAACACCAATCATATTTCATTGTATACCAGGTACTTTTTTTGTGACACCAGCACTAGTGAGATTGTCATGCAGCCTGCAAGACTAATATCCCTTTGACTGAGTGAGGTTATAGAAGAGAGAGAGGCACGCAAGAGAGTTAAAGTAAGAGAGAAAGGACTAGAACTGAAGCGGTTTCTTACTGTAAAAGAGCTACATGGTTCCTGATAATATAGAAGAGAGAGGGTGGCTTGGCCTGCTAGAAATAATAGCCAAATCTCACCACCACCACAATAACACTCCACACTTGTAAATAAAAAAAGATAAACTGGAGTGTGAAGTATGATACACAAAAAGACAGGAAAGCTTGCAGCAGGAAAACATTTGATCATAACTCGTCTTAATTAGGGCTGACCTGAGGTGAAACACCACCACCAACACAGCTTTTTTAGCTCCCTTGTGTTCAGCCTCTCATATAAGTAATCATCACACAACCAACAGGTCATACTATCCTTATTCTCTCCACATTCCACACATCTGTCTCTTGTACACTATTATTTACCTTTGATTCCTCTCTGACATCATCTGGGATTTTAAACAATATTTTCAGCTCTACTGCAGCAGTAGACACATCAATCTGCCAAAAAACAAAATAGAGAAACATTAATTTTTTATTGACATGAGAATGTGTAAACTTTCAAGAGAATGTAGAATAATCCTTTTTTGGGGAATTGGTTTTCAAAGTATATGTAAAGTTATAAATGTAAATATTAGGTTGGAAAGTCCTTTTGGATAAAAAAGTCAAAGGATGCCATCAACTCTTTCTATCAAAAAGGATTTTTCAACCATATATTTACATGCTATCTTTTATAACTTTATAGAACCAATTCCCAAAAAGGATTAAACTTTTAATCTTTCACTTATGTATTGTCTTATAATGGTTATCTTAATCCATAAAACTCTCATACATATTATCTGCTTTCATTTTCATGGTAACCAACTGAGCACAGTTGTTTGCTTAAGACATTCATTTTGTACATGTGGTTTTGTAAAATTGGATCAACAAAAACTGTCTGTGCCTCTTTTTCAGCATCAGACTTAATCCATTGCCCAGTTTAACACCACTTTTTGATCATTGGATACCATTAAAAAAGCTAACTGTTTCAGTCATTTAAACCAGGTCTCTGGTTTCATCCAGTTTTGAAGACTTCCTACAGAAAGTTCATAGATGCTGCACTTTATTCTTTCAATGCTTGAACATGCTATAAGAACATGCTTGAAAATTCTATAAGATGCAATTGACTACTGTAAGAAGTCCACTTTTTCTTAAGTGAATACAATGGGAGGTTTGTTGAACTGCAAAACATAATCCATCTAGCAATATCTGGTTACCACATTTAAAATACAGTTTACCTATATACCTAGATCACCTAGAAATTAGAGTTTCCAGCTATAGAAACTCTGCCAAATCAGATTGGAGCCTGGTGTTGCCATCCGGTTTCACCAGTCCTCAGTGAAATCGTCCAACCCATGCTAGCATGGAAAGCGGACGTTAAACGACGACGACGATGATGATATAGAAATACAGTTAATTGCTCTAGCTGGTCCTCCTAACTAGAAATATGTACCATAAGAAAGAAGATTTCGTTGACATTTATATCTATATCAGTAATTTAGGGAGGCATAATTTAGTGATGCAAGCTACTAAGATACTGAATACCTATAGTGCTGTACCGGCTAGTAGATAACATATATCCTCTCATGGGCCATAGTAAAGATGGATGATACTTCAATATAGGTAATTCCTTTCGGAGTTAAGGAAAAAGTAATCAGTCACTCTATATATCTTTATGTGGTGCTGTCTCTCCACTCTTTTCCAACAGGGATATCCATGTATCTACTCTACAGCAAGACACCTATCTCTATCCTTCCATACCTTTAACCTTTCAACTGGCACAAAACCAAACTCTACTCAATACTACTCCTCCCGCCCAGGTGAGGGGGTTTGTCTTGCAAGGTATTTTTATGATCCTGTTGGTGCTGGTGCCATGTAAAAACACCCAGTACTCTCCGTAAAGTGATTGGCATTAGGAAGGGCATCCAGCTGTAGAAAACATGCTTAAACAGGCAATGAAATACCTGGTGTGGCTCTTGGTCATGTCAGCTCCTGTTAAACCATCCAACTCAGGCCAGCATCATGGAAAATGGATGTGTGTGGATGATGATGATGATCATCATCATCATCGTTTAACGTCCGCTTTCCATGCTAGCATGGGTTGGACAATTTGACTGAGGACTGGTGAAACCGGATGGCAACACCAGGCTCCAATCTAATTTGGCAGAGTTTCTACAGCTGGATGCCCTTCCTAACGCCAACCACTCAGAGAGTGTAGTGGGTGCTTTTACGTGTCACCCGCACGAAAACGGCCAAGCTCGAAATGGTGTCTTTTATGTGCCACCCGCACGATGATGATATATATATATATGCATATATATATATATATATATATAATTTAATTTCTTTGATTACACAGTATCATTAATTGTTTTATTATGACTTAAGTTATATAAAGTTTAATCTTTCATTCATAATAATATTTTCATTCATATTTTTATTTCTATTCCTTTTCTTTACGCAATATTTTCAGTAGATTTCTTTTAAATAAACGTTTTTAGTCTATAATCTTCTAGCTTAAACTATTGCATCGTTTAGATCTGTGCTAATTCTATCTTTATTATTTTAACCTAAAACTTCATTCAAATTGTATTTTAAATGAAAAATTCGTTAAGTTGGTTTTTGCATACAATATTCCTGTTAGCTTATATTATAATAGACGTAGTGTTGATTATGGGATGTTTATAATTTTGATATTTTTAATAATATTTTTTTATCTTAATATAATAAGTATTTTATATACATTCATTTGTTATTTATTGTTGGTTGATATATACATTCTTTTATTATTATTATTGTTGTATTTTGACCTGAAGATTAGCTATATTTTTGAATAGAATTGATTTTCGATAGTTTTAATTGATTTTAATTGATTTAGATTTTCTTTCTATTTGAAAATTGGTTATGAAACACCTGTAGTCGTTTTATTATCTTTATTATATGATATTTACTTTGCATTATATTATACTTATCTTTTGTACTTTTACTTATTTATTTTTCTATATGTGACAGTGGATTCT
>NC_068982.1:185385914-185401618 GCF_001194135.2 Octopus bimaculoides | reverse complement strand
ATATATCATTCATTTCATTTTTCATTTTATCTAGTTTCAGCTCATGACTGTGGCCATGCTGGGGCACCGCCATTTGGTGTTGCTACACAATTTTACTTCACAAATTTTACTTCAGGAATTGACATTTGGTGCATGAGAGAGTTTGATGCAGCTGCTCTCATCTGCCCCTCCTGCCGTGAAGTTAGTTCATCTGGGACACCTGACAGGAAGTGGTCCAGCCTCATCTTGTATATATATGTATATATATATATACATAGGTTATGAGAGGTAATGGTGTCAAGAAGCCCCAAAGGTGTCAGGTAATGCTGAGTAAATGCTATGGACAGACTATAGTTAAGCTCCAAGTTCGGTGATTATGCAAATGTGGAGTCCAACATTAGGTTATATGTCAGCATGTATATATATAAAAAAAATTAACAGAATGAGATAAAAATCCAAGGCTGTAAAGGTTTCAGAACATTTATAAATAGGTCTTACAGCTGTTTCCAGGATATTTTATATATCCCTTCATCGGAGACGGTATGAGAAAATGGTTAAGCAATAGTTATTTTAGATAAGATATGAAATAGAGAGTGAAGTGGAGGAATGAAAATAGACAATATCCCTACATATCTCACATCTATTCTCATTCCTCCACTTCACTCTCTATTTCATATCTTATCTAGAATAACTATTGCTTAACCTTTTTCTCACACCGTCTCTGATGAAGGGATATATAAAATATCCCAGAAACAGCTGTAAGACCTTCTATTTATAAATGTTCTGAAATCTTTACAGCCTTGGATTTTTATCTCATTCTGTTAATTTAATATATATATATATATATATATATATATATATATATAGACCCTATCTGGTTGGGCAACCTGCCAGACCAATGCAACTCTTCCATGTCAGATGTCCCAATCTTCCATTGCAGTTTTCATATTCTCAGCCTGATATCCAGTGTCTTCTACAATTTGATCAATAGCTGTATGTCCGTATGTGGATTTCCTGGATAGGAAATCACTGAATGCTTCATCTTTGCTTCTCCAGAAGTGTCCTGCATAATGTGTTCATCTTCCTCTGATAACTGATGCAATAATAGGAAGACTGCCATACAGTCACTGCTTTGTAGGGTGTTGTTGACAAGAAAGATTGAGAACTGTATGAAACCTTCTCATAAATGTGCTGTCAAATTTCTTTTCAAGTCTTATTCAGCATCCATGCCAAAGAACTGTATAGAAGTACTGTCTCAACAACTGCTTTGAAGAAACTATTCATCATGTTCTCAGGAAGGGAGGACTTCCATATAATTCTGTTTGTCAAGGACATTTCATGCTTTTGCAATCCTTATCTGGACATTCTTATCTATTGAAGTCCTGTTACTTCCCAGGTAGGTAAAGTCATCAACCATCTTCAAATTTGTAACTTTCAGAGCACAGATATCACCTGTTATCCTCCAGCCTTTTGTCATTCAGGTTTATTCATTTATTTTTCAGAATTACCCACCTCCTTGCTGTCACAGAGTTTCCCCTTCATGCCAGTCATTTACCTACCTCCCTGCTGTCATATAGATAATCTGTTGCCTCACTGTCTTTCACACTTACCCACTTCTCAGCTGTTTTTCAGATTTTACACATCATAGTTGCTATTCAAGTTTACCCACCACCCTGACAACATAAATGAATAGAAGCTGCAACTTACATCATCAGACTTTATGTTCTCTTTGATCAAGTCATAATCTTGCTCTCGTCTTAAATCCATAGCTCCAATAGCTTTTAATGCAGCAATCTTGATATTGGGATCTTCCTTTGGTTTCAGCCTTGAGTAAAGTTTAATACCCACATCTTTCCTATAGTCTTCAGAAATAGCATGGCAACTGTACAAACACACAAAAAACAAAATTTTAATTTTTTTCTCACATTAAATAATATTTTTTTTTTTCTTTTCAAAAAGAGAGGTTGATTTTTGTGTCAAACTAATTATATGCCTGAGAAAAATATATCCTAATGCACCCATTCCAGTGGCATGTAAAAAGCACCCAGTACAGTCTTAAGTGGTTAGCGTTAGGAAGGGCATCCAGCAATAGAAACCATGCCATAACAGACAATTGGAGTCTGAACAGCTCCCAGTTAGCCAGCTCTATGTCAAACCAACCCAATTCATAACAGCATGGAGAGCAGACATTAAACCAGCGTTTCTCAGCTGAGGTTCCAGGGAACTCCAGGATTCTGCAAAAGTTTCCTAGGGGTTCCACGAGAAAGAGTAAGATAAGCTAATGCTAGTTTCATGATTGTAATATTACTACACATGCACAACATATTATTGGTTATTGTAATATTGTAATATACACATCATCCTATCTAACCTATTATGCTATCAAAAAATATAACAAATGTATATGATATTTACCACATGAACTACGATGAAAAAATATGAAAGAAATATGGTACATAATTTTTTTCTATGCAGGGTTTCCTTGAGACATGTAATTTATTTTAAGGGTTATGCAAGGGTAAAAAGGTTGAGAAACACTGCATTAAACAATGATGATGATTATAGTGATGACTCAATTTCAGTGTGAATATTTTGGCTTCATAGGAGATAGGGCTTTCTAAAGACTTTCATGACATGTTAAATAGTGTCCTAAAATCCTAATGTCGTACATATATTTTCTTTCAGTCTTCATCATAAATAAATAAAATAAATATTTAATACAATAAAAATGGCGAATTGAAAATTGTCAGAATTGGTAGAAAGTCAGAGAAAATGTTTTGCAGTATTTAATTATATCCGTTTACATTCTAAGTTCAAATCTCACCAAGATCAACTATTCATCCTTGTGAGGCTGATAACATAAGAAACAATCATGTATCAATATCAGTTTAACCCTTTAGTATTCAAGCCAGTAATATCTGAACCAAATATTCTACCTGTTTTATGTTCAAACTGGCCAGATCTGGCCTTTCACACTTACCCAACAATGTCGTTCTAAAAAGATACAATCACATCATTGAATTCTCACAGTTAAGAGATAAGGTATGATTGATTGAAAGCAATGTGAATAAATAGACATTGAATTTGACAGAGTAATCTGAATATTAAAGGATTAATGTGTGCTCATGCCAGAAATCAAAGAATAGGAAAGGGTATTTTTCATACACAGATATTCATGGAGTTATAAAAACACTGGTAAATTTTAAAAAATTAAATTACAGTGTCAAGTGGTAGCTAATACATAGTCTTTCCAGTTAATATTGTTTGTTTAACTCCTTGCAGATGGGAAGTGGTACTAACTGCATCGAAACACTGTGTGTGTGTGTGTGAGCAGTGCGATGTCTTACTCCGTGCAGCACCGTGTTTTCAAATACACCACACTGAGAAGAATCTATAGATACACTGTAAAATTTCTTGTATGAAAAATTATGTTGTTACTAAACAGCTTATTACTGGTACACAGCACAGACTATCAGTACTAAATCCGTCTGCAAGGGGTTAATTTACAGTTTTTTAATAATTATGTTCCTTGACAAATTCTCCCCATTATAATTCTGGAAAGGAATGTTCTAATCATATTGTTTAATTGAAGATCTTTGGAAGAATAGTTTAGGAGGCCTTGAAAAATACAGAAATATGAATAAAACAAGATATTATATGAGTGACGCTAAAAAAGAAAATTATACAAGTAATTCCATTAGTAATGCACTCTGGAGAAATAGTGATGGAGTTTTAAAAAAATAGCTTTACTTTTTCTTTTTTAGTATTCTTATGATGGTTAATGTGTAGACTAGGGCCTGAACTCATAACTAAAATCCAGTGAAACATTCATCGATCTTCAGTGCTACTCCTGTGAGCAGTGCTCAATTATTTCCCTCTATAGGAGTAATTTACTGCAAAATGGCTTTACCAATGGTTATAGCCTGGTGTCCGTGACACAATATAACACAATCTACTATGCAGTTATAATTATATCCTTTCTACTATAGGTACAACACCTGCAATTGTGGGAGAAAGTTTGACCCCAATTCTCAAATGGTACTTATTTTATCAACCCCAAAAGGATGAAAGTTAATCGACCTTGGCAGAATTTGAACTCAGAATGTAAAGCTAGAAGAAATGCTGTTAAGTATAGTAGGCATGGGTGTAGCTATGTGATAATAAGTTTGCTCCCCAATTACATGGTTCTGGGTTCAGTCTCACTGTGTGGCACCTTGGACAAGAGTTTCTTGTAACCAGTCAAAGCCTTGTGAGTGGATTGGTAGATAGAACCTGAAAGAAGCCTGCTGTGTGTGTGTGTGTCAACCACACTGCTTGACAACCAGTGTTAGTGTGTTTACATCCCTATAACTTAATGGTATGGCAAAAGGCTGATAGAAAAAGTATCAGGTTTAAAAAATATAAGAACTGGAGTTGATTCATTTGACTAAAATTCTTCAAGGCAGTACCCCAGCATGGCCACAGTCTAATGACTGACACAAACAAAACACGAAAGAAAAGCATTTTGTCCAGTTCAGTAACAATTCTACCAGCTTGTTTCATTATACAGTTATAATAGTATCTGCAGACAACAAGAGTTGGCTGGGGAAACTGTTGATGATGAGTGAAAGACGGTTCAATTAAACAGTTATTGGTTGCAGTATGTCAGAGTAACTATCAGCTATTAAAGTCTGCAAATTTAGAGGCAGCACCCCACAGAAGAATACATTCAGATGTAATAAACCCAGTAGATGTAGGTAGAGAATAAGTAAAAGAATAAAAGGGTGAGAAAGCTATGTATCAGCAGCTGTCATTGTTATGTCAGAAAAAATGTTGAATCCTATATCCTGCTCAGGAAATTCTAAGTAATGAGACAGTTCAGTTGAAGACATCAATCCTTACTTGTTTAATTCGACCAAATACTTGCAAGCTGTGGAGAAAACTGGAAATTCTTTGGTATCTAGCATGGCAATTAAACGATCAAAAACTGCATTCCAATCTGCATCTGGAGCAAGTTTAAAAGTCGGTTCCGCGAATAATTTCTGACAGATTTTGTGCAGTTTTGAATTCTGCCATCCAGGGAGTGCAAGATTTGGATACTGAAATAAATGGAATAGAATTTTTATAAAAAGCATTAACAAGAAGTTTGTCATAAATATAACAGAAATTGTTCTTTTCTGTTACATATGTATATATATTATGCACACACACACCAGCTCATAATACACTAAAACATTTGAAAAACAAAGGTGTATTCATCATCAATAGCTTCATTAAATATTTTACTCTTCAATACCAAAAGAAGCTTCACTGAACATTTAATGGGTAAAGTGAAGGAAGATTTTTTGTACCTAACTTTTGAATGTATGTATTTCAATGGCTGAAGTAAGCTTGGTTGCAGTTTCTGTAAGGCTGAATCATATGTTGAATGATGGCATAGTAAAAAACTTTCTTTGCTGAAATTGTGTGTGTATATGTCTTGTTGATTTTATCATAGGAGGAATGGTTGTGCCCAAAACCCTGACCCTTTTTCAAATTCTTCATGACTGGTGGTGGAGATACTAACCTTAAACCAAAGACCTGACCTGAATGTCTGCAGCAGAGTGTATTTAGAACACCCAAGTGGCAGGTGATGGCACCAGCCACATGTAGACTAAGAGGGCATATCGTTATATATCTTTTACTTATCAATAGCTATTTAGTTCAAAGTTTTGATGGTCTGAAACATTTTGTGCATATTTTTATAGCATTGCTGTTCCAATACTGTTGTACAAGATTTTATCATCCTCAGATTAATCATTTGTGATAATACACTGACCTTCCTTTGGGTTGAGTCATGTTAGCTGAATATAATACATGACCACCACTTTCCAGTATCATCTCTCAGTACATTTCTCAAAGCCCAGTAATTATGATTCTAGTTCATAAAAAAATTTCCTTTCTTTTCTATATCAGAAAAGCTTCTGGTGAGCAAGATTTTCTAATCTGCATTTCATTCCAGGCTGCAGTCTCTTCTGCTTACATAACTAATAAACTTACAAAAGGCATAAATAGCACAAATTTAGCTTTACATTTGTCATTCCAAGAAATTTTAGAGAAGGAGGCAAGTACCGTGGCCAAGCCAAGAAGAAATATCTTTTGAGTTACTCAATAGGAGAAAATTTGACTTTAAATTCATGAGAATTTAGACCAGCAATGTATTTCTTCACACAGTTAAATCTCTCTAATCAAAAAGTTATATCTGATAGTTGTAGTTTGACTGTATAATTGACATCATCTTTGCCTTATATATATGACCAAAAGGTCACACTGGCACATTGTATAGCAAGACAGTTAAATAAGGTGTTAGTGGATGGAGGTAGCCATAACAAGGTGTTACTGGGTAGAAGTATGGGTAGCTATGGTCGTGAGATACTGTTGTCAGTTAGAGTGGGTAGATAAGTCAGTGAAGTGCTGAGGTAGTAGGAGTAGATATGTCCATGAGGTTGGTGGAGGCCAATATATAGATAAAGTGAATTTATATAAATTATTACACACCATTTCTGCTTTGTCGTCAGTAGTTCTTCCACGTTCAGCCGTTGATAGTTCTGAAAAGATAATCACTGCTGTTTATTATGTATGAAGACAATTACTTATAATTAACACATAATATCTATAACTTAATCACATTGCCACACTTTTTAGGAAGGTGGAGATACAGTCAACTATTGGGCTTTAATCAACCCCAGTTATTTACATGTACTTATCAACTAGGAGTGATGAAAGGAAAGTTCAGCCTGGCAGAATTTGAATTTCTGTGGATAAAGGGATATGACTAAAAACCATTAAATATTTTATCTGGCATTGCTCTATTGATTCTCGATAATTCTGTTTCTCGGTCAGATGACAACACACGAGTTCTGATCTTCTTGTAAGTCTTTGCGATGGCAAAAACTAGTTCTTCTGGAATGCTATATGCTCAAAGGGTCATTTTGTCACAATAGATGCTGTCAAATGCATTTGCTGTCTTGATTTAACTCCCTCAATAATATGCCCCAGAGCTATGAACTGAGATGTTGTGGCTCTCTCTGGTCTAAATCCAGTTTGATTTGGTCTCAGATGGCTTTCAAGCACTGGTTGAAACCTGTATTAAAAAATTTTAACAATGTGAAAAACCAAAAAGGATTTAAATCATCTATTTGAAATGTTCTTAATTAAGTCAGCAACCTAAACACTCCATTGGGCTAGTTTTTAACAATGGTTTCTATAATAGTAAGGAAGAGAAACAACTTTCTGCTTTGACTGGATAAGCCACTATCAATAACTTTTGCAAATCGTTTAGCAATATCAAAATCAAGTTGTTCATTGTGACTGCTGGACCAGTGTTATTATATGGCAGTGAAGCATGGACATGGACAAAGAAGTTATCAAATGAGCTAGATGGCTGCTAGACAAGAATGTTATGAATGACCCTAAACATGAAATGGCAGCAACATATAACAAACAAATGCCTTTATGGAGACCTGCCAAAAGTTAGCAAGAAGATCAGGCAAAGACAGTTGTGACTATCTGGTCACTGTATGTACTATGCTGAACTGGAAGCATCCAAATCAATCTTGCAGAACCCACTTCATAGTGGTGTAAGAAGAAAACATCATCACACTACCATTATTATTATTATTGTTATTGTTCAGGTCACAGCTTGGAATCAAACTTGGAATCTTGGGGTTGGTAGCCCACACTCTTAACCACTACGCCATATGCTGAACAATAACATATGCTGAACAATAACAATAATAATAAAAATAACATCAAAAATAATAACATCAAAAAATACCTTAGGAATGAGAACCCAGGTTTGAAATTTCCCCAAAACACCTGATGAAGGCTGGAGGATATATCAGCCGAAACATTGTGTTAACAACAAACAAGATGAGGACAAATATCCGTCAAATGTAAATAATGTAAATAATGTACATAATTCCTCATCTCTTAAATATAGAACTGAAAAATATTGGAGGACCTATTTTTATGTATCAAAATAGAAAAAGTGGGTTCTAATACATAAAAGGAAAAAATCCAAATGAGCAAAAGAATGTATCAATTAAAAGACAGACAAGTAAAAGAAAGCCTGAAGCAAATCATAGCAACAAAAGCCTACAGAATAAGATGCTTCAGAAAAGGTAAGCACTTCTTCCAAGAGTAAAAGTATTTGAATAGAATATCAAAACGTTTTAGGGAGACATTGGGGGGGAAAATAGATGTCACACAAGCATCAGCAGAAGCATATTGATGGTATGATATTGAAGCAAAAACATTTGACACAATCAAAAATTGCAATAATACATCAAAAGAGAAAAGAGTAAGAAAAATGCAGTAACACTGCAACCAGGCCATCATATCTAGCAAGGAATTTGGGAACAAACTGTAAAAGTCTCTAGAATCAAAAAGTTCTCAATTTCTGGCTGAAATACTTAATCAGTATTTATTAAGCTGTGGCAACAGTATTCAATAAACTGGAAGACAAAAACTGAAATCAACATATGAATGGTGATTAGAAGGAACAACAATATTAATTCTCCAAAATATCAGAGATCCCAAAAGCTACTGTCAACAACACAAAAATCCCTTGCTTTTACATCCTACAAAAAGATGACTGCAAATCTTTGCCTAACCAAATCTTGTCATGGGTCATTTCTGTGCTCACTACCTACTCATGCTGTGCAATAAAAGTTAGAACAGTCTGAGTAGGCACTTAATGCACAAGTTTCAACTGCCTCCTTTCCTTATCCACAATCTTAAACACCAGGTGAATATTTCTATGTACCCTGCCCAAGAAAGTGCACATCCTTTCATACATCTGCCAGATCTCCTAACTCCTTTTCTGAGAGCATATGGAAGATTTCCCTATTATTTTTGAATCAAAGGAATACCACTTTCCTCTTGTCCATTCCTATACAGAATCTTCAAGTAAAGAGGTACTTGCTCTTGTAACTTGCCTCATCTCTAATCATTCTCTTCCTTGAAGCTGACTTGTGTCTATAATTTTCTTGTGGCCCACAACACTAGTACGTTATACTCTTTTGCTCATATTGTTGTCATTGTTTTGATCCTCTGATTGTAGCTGTTTATATTACTATTACTTATAATGATGGTGTTAGTACCTGCTGCAGTATCAGCAATATCACTACTCAAACCCATCTGCATTCTATGACTGTTCATTCCATTTATACTGTTTAATGCAACATTTTTAACCATTTTGTTTTTGCTTTTGATATCCAACTATTCATGTATGCTTCTTTGTTCACTTCTTTATTTGTTATCTCATCTGCTTTTTAAACATTTTTCTAACATTCTAAGTATGATGCATTAGATTAATACTTAAGACAGAGTTAACTGCAAAAAAAAAAAAAAAGATAGTAAACATCAATTTTCAAGCTGCCCCAATCAAGATATCCAATTAAACACTAAATAATCTAGCAAGAGAAGAATAGGAAACAGTAAAAATAATTGGATTTAGAAATACCCTACCAAAAATCTGACACATGGTGATTATAATTACCAAGAATAGAGTGATATGGAAATTTCATGCAAACAGACAACTATTATAAAATATCAAAAGTAGGTTATAAAAATAATGAAAAATTAATACAACTGTCATAAAACATGAACAAAAAATACAAAAAGAAACTTTTCTGTGTTCAAGGAAGCAAATAAAGTAAAAACAGACATTGAAATAAATAACAGTTATGAAGAGAAAGGAAAAACAACAGAAATTGTGAAAAGGTTAAAAAAGTAAGTTAAATTGGGGGATACAGAATGCTTTGCTAAACTTCCACACTGCCCAGTTTCATTAGATATTGACAATATCTGACACAACTGGGCAGTGTGGAAGTAGAAATAGGAGAAGAAGAAAAGAAGCAAACTTGCAGTTCTGGCTGAGAAGAGCAGAATTTAAGGATGAGACTAAAGGATTTTTGATTATAGCAGAAAATCAAAGCCTCCAGAGGTTTACATCTACTAAAAGCATATAATGAATCTGAATACATAACTGCAGAATAAACTGGGATAGGGAACAAACAATTTGAGCACATTATTCCAGTCTTAACCAAAAGAGAATACACTTACAGGCATAACAGAGTTTGAACTTTCACACAAGAAGTTATGTCAGCATTATGAAATATTAGCAGGAAAAAGGTGATATGGCATACACCAGAAAAGGACTCCGGGAATAAAGTGATCAGATCCTGAGATCTATCAATTCATACAGATAGAAAGAGCAAGGCTAATTAGTCAGATGTTGTTGTCAAGGACATCATGGAAAAAAGATGTATCCTAATTGCAGTATCACTCCCAACAAATGAAAACTTTCAAAGATATGGAAAAATTATCCAAACATAAAAGATCTGGAAATAGAAATAGCCAAAATATGGGCAATGAAAACAGAAAAAAAGATTCTGAGGATAAAGGCACCTTAAGAATGGTTAAAAACATGTAGACAAATAGAAAATGAAAACTCCCGGGCTTACAAAAACACAGAAGATAAAAAATTTGTGCTACCAGGTATTGTCCATATGTTATTATGTAGAGCAATATCAATATAAGAGAAAACCAAAACAAAATACTACTCATACCAAAATTACAGTAGAAACATGAAATGCAGACAAAACTACTAATAATAATAGCTTCAAATTTTGGCACATAACCAGCAATTTTAGGTGATGAGTTAGTCAATTACATTAAGCCCAGTCTTCAACTGGTACTTATTTTATTCACCATAAAGGATCAAAGGCAAAGTTGACCATAGCAAAATTTGAACTCAGAACAAAAAGTTCAACAACTGTCATACTACAATTTGTCTTACTTTCTAGCAATGGATGAGGAAACATTACAAGTTTACAAAATTACAAAATGGTAGGGCTTAGATAGAGTTAATTGTGATAGAAATTAGATTTAAAAACTATAAAAAGAATGAAATGAGATGTACAGCCACCTATGGCCAGTCTAACAACTCTACAGATCCACTGAGTAACAAAGCCATGTGCTTTCTCTCACCTTACAGGTCTACTCAATGTCAGATCATTTACCACGGTCATATTCTCCCACCTTTCAGTGAATTTACTGGAGAATAGTACTTCTCTCTTCACCTTCACTTTCCTCCACAAGCAGAACTTGTAGTTGTTGAACATTTGGTCAAAGAAGACCGTATCTGTCCACAATATTATCCACCAAACAATCTTGTTCAGCATGGCCACCAAAAATACAAAATTAAAACCTGCCTTCCCTCTCCTTTAGTCAAAGAAAGGCAGCAGAATGATCCTCATGATAGACTAATTATTAGGTCGGCAATTAAGTTCCCGCTGTTTTTTTAAAATTTAAATTTTTTTAAAGGTTTAATAAAAAAAAAACAACTAATTAATCAATAATGTATTCACCCTTGTTGTTTACAACTTCTTCCCAACGTTCAACAAGATTTTCAATACCTCGTTGACAGAAATCATCTGATTTCAACTCAAAAAATTGATCCCACCAAGCTCTCAATTCTGCATCAGTATTGAACGAAACTCCGTGCATAGCATTTGAAAGAGATCGAAAGTGGTGGAAATCCGTTGGTGCCAAATCAGGAGAGTACGGTGAGTGTGGCAGCACTTCCCAGCCATGCATCTGAATGGCTTCCTTGGTCATATTGGCGATATGAGGACAGACGTTGTCATGCAGCAGAAGAACTCCATGCTGACGATTAGGTCTTTTCTCTTTGAGTCATTCCATCTGTTGAACATAGAATTCCGCATTGACTGTTTGGTTCCATTCAAGCAATTCGTAATGGATAATCCCTTCCCAGTCCCACCATACGCACAACATCATTTTACACGGATGAAGATCTTGTTTCATGCGCGGTGTTGCTAAGCCATTCCTTACGCTGCTTCATATTGATGTACAGGCACCATTTTCGTCACCAGTAACGATTCAGTAAAGAAATCATTGTTTGTGTCCATGAGTTGAGCAGTGACGAGCAAGCAAACCAGCGGAGATTGTGGCTCGTTGATTTTTGTTGTCACTTAAAGCATGCGGAACCTATGCTCCATACTTCTGAACCTTTCCCATCAAGTGAAGATGCTTCTCTATACCAGTGTGGGAGCATTCCATTTTCTCTGCCAGTTCCCTTGTCGTTTGATGAGAATTTTCATGCAAAAGTTGATTTAATCGCTCTTCATCGAACTCAACTGGATGGCCAGAACGAGGTGTGTCTTTGAGGTCAAAATTTCCATTTTTGAACTTGGCATACCAATCATGAGCGGTTCTTTCAGCTATGGCACCCTCTCCATACACAGCACAAATGTCACAAGCAGCTTTTGCAGCCTTAGAACCTTGATTAAAAGCAAAAATAAGGAGGCGTTGAAAATGCTCGTTTTCCTTAACTTGACATTCCATTTTAACGATCTGAAAATAAACAAAATTTAACTAAAATTAACAAGAAAAAAAAAAATAGATTCCAAAATGATTCAAAAATAGAATTCTCAAAAAAAAAAATAGATTCCAAAATTTAAAAACGCAATAAATTCCAGAATTTAAAAAAAATGGCGGCGACTTAGTTGCCAACGCAATATAGTACGTGTTTTGACAGTAAAGTCTCTCAGCATCTATCTTGGACAGATGCAGTTGATTGCACTAATGATGGTTTTTGAGTTTGTTCCAAACCAGCAATCCCTCCCCATACACACACCTCAATAGCAATGCCAGGTCAGGGGTTTCTAGAGGTTTTCTATATCCCTAGGCTATAGACAACTTTAGAAGAGTTTACTCTATTGGTTTTTGTCAACATTCAAACCCTTCACAAGAATGAAGTTGCTCTTGCCCATTCCTAATCTTCTATAAATGTAAGGGTGGGCATACCACTGGCCACAATATCCAATTGGTAGAGAACTATGAATGCCTAACAGCATTCCAGATGTCAGGCACCCAATCTTGGTTTTTGCTTATAATAACATGTGGAACAATAACTAACCTTCACTCATTGCTTTAATTTCATCCAAGGACGCGGTCATAATGCTTGGATCAATTACACTGATCAGAGACTCTCCAAGCTGAATGTGAAAGAAAGAAATGTGCATTAGGTAACAGTCATCATCATTAAAAGCAATTGCAAAAGTTATGTCATACAAAGCAAACCCCTGCCACACACACACACACACACTGACAGCAATATTGTAATAATAACTAGAACCTAATGGCAATAGCTTAGATGAAACCCACATAACACTACTACCACCACCCCAAATAACACCACCACTTCATCTACAACTTTTTTTTTTACTACTAACATCGCCATCACCACCATCATAGCTTCCTGTAGACTTAATAACAGTTAAATGTCCTTCAAATCACAGCATATAATCTTAAAAACAAAGGACATCTTAATGATCTTAACCATTTGGTTAGTAACTACAATATGAAATTAAATTCAGCATCACTTTGGTTACAAGGGTTCAGTAAGTGAAATCATATTTAAAACATTATTTATTTACTTATTTATTATTTTTGCTTGGTCCTGGCAAGAAAGTAATGATCACAACCCTTTTCAAAGCCTCTAAAACTAGTAGAAGGAAGTAGGTTATCTTCTGACCAGAGGTCTTTACCCAAAAGCTTGCAACTGAGTCAACTCCAATAAAGGCACCCAAGGATGGCCAGATGATGATGTTAAACCAGGAGACAGATTAAGTTTACCACCCAAGAACAGGTTATCAATTTTATTTGCAGGGCTTTGGCCAGCCAGATGCTGCAGTGAAAGACATAAGGTGTCAAGGGGATTGAACCTGAAACTACAAAGTTGTAAAGCAAACTTCTTAACCACACAGCTGTGCCAGTGCCTATTTAAAATGTGGAGCACTAACAGCACCATCCGAGTGGGATCACTGCCAGAGCAGCAGTCTTGCTTCCGTGACGGTGGCACGTAAAAAGCACCATTTGAGCACGATCATTTCCAGCTTCGCCTTACTGGCACTCATGCCAGTGGCATGTGAACAAAACATTGGACTGACTCCTGTGCAGGTGGCACGTAAAAAACATCATCTGAGTGTGGCTGTTGCCAGTACCACTGGACTGGCCCTCATGCCGGTGGCACGTAAAAAGCACCCACTACACTCTTGGAGTAGTTGACATTAGGAAGGGCATTCAGTTGTAGAAACTCTACCAGATCAGATTGGAGTCTGGTGTAGCCATCTGGTTCACCAGTCCCTAGTCAAATCATCCAACCCATGCTAGTATGGAAAGCGGACGTTAAATGATGATGATGATGATGATTAGAGATGTTGTAGAACTGTGTCAATGACCAAGGCATAGATGTGTTGATACTTTACAATATATAATATTGTCATCCCCAAAATCAAATCAGAATGAATATAATGGTATATGTATGGTGTAAGTGTATGTATGTGTTTAAAATGGTTTCTTCAAAGATGTGCAGTGTTTGGAACTAAAACACCAAAATATTTTTGATAAACCATAGGATAATAGCCCATAATTGATTTAGAGATTTTTTTATGGCACCTCATCATGCAAAACTGAACTATTATAAGACTAGCTGAAAAGTGTCACTGTTGTTGTTGATGTTGTGTAGCCTCAAGACTCATGAGAGGTTGGTTTAATCCATTGCTTGGGTCAACATGACCATTTGGTTCTTGATAACAGTTTTGTAAAGTATTAGCAATTGTTAGCAGCTGACTCTTTGTGAGTAATCAAAGATTAAAGATAACAATTAAAAAAAAACTCATTCACTATATTTTCCAGTTGTCTTCTGATGCCATATTTTACACACACAGCTATTTGTGCTATGAGTGAACTCAAGAAAATCCAACGTACACCCTGGATTAAAACCTGAAGACACAATTGTAGACAGACTCCCAAATGTTGCTGGTATGTAATGAGTAAACAATATGACACCTAAAGACATTCTGTGAATGTAACAATTGAAATACTGTTTAGTTTTCTTTTCATCATCTCTCAAATTGTGCAACACATCACAGGAAGGTACAACCAACTCTTACAACAGTAAATATTAGAGAAGGTGGAAATGTTATGTACCCTCAAAGAGTTTTCTTCAGTCCATGCTTTTGGTGTCAAGAAACACTAAAATGATGACATGAACATTTTAATCAAGACAACTTCACTTGCATTCATAACATGTCAGAAATATAAACATATAACATCCTTACATGTTATACAAAATATGTCCTTATATCATTACACAAGATGTAACACACTTACCTGAGCAGCATCAACATCAATCGGTCTGTCTATTTTCCAAACTCCAGACATTAGCTTATCCTATTGCAAAAAAAAGATCTCCTTTAAATTCTCATTAAAACATTTTATCCAAAATCATCAGTATTATTTCATATATGCACAACAGATTAAACTGTTGGAAAAGAAGAATTCTTAACATCGGGTTACAAAGGGGTCACTTTAGATGCAAAGAACCTTCCTAAGTATCCTAGTTGTCCCTAATAACACAATTTTCTGGAGCAGCACTAAACTAAATTTTATGCCACACTTTCCATAGCCTTTGTAACTCAATGACTAGGTTCTGGCATTTTGCTATTTTCTATATACCTCTCATATTGACTTTCTTCTCATTAGGGACTGTAAAGCCAATTACCTGGCAATTTCTATTCTCTTTGTCTACTACTACTGCTACTACCACTGCTGCTACTACTACTACTACCACTGCTACTACTACTACTACTACCACTGCTACTACTACTACTACC
>NC_068982.1:185381564-185385904 GCF_001194135.2 Octopus bimaculoides | reverse complement strand
CTACCACTGCTGCTACTACTACTACTACCACTGCTACTACTACTACTACTACCACTGCTACTACTACTACTACCACTGCTACTACTACTACTACTACTACCACTGCTACTACTACTACTACTACTACTACTACTACTTTTCCTTCACTATCTCCAAATTGGTATGCTACCTTTGCCTTTCTTCTTCTTCTTATTATTATTACTATTGAGTAAGAGAGCAGTGCATGCCATCAAAGTGGCACCGGGGTAAAATATACGAAGCCCAATATACCCATCATGACTAACCATCTGATAAGGGTACACCAGGCACATGCATCAGAACCATATGTGCGCGACATGGTGATCTCATATCAAGATAAACAGTGCATGACCTCGCAGTTAGAATTTTGTTTGGTTCAAGTAGCCCATCCCACTAAAAAGGTCCCTGAATGAGGGTTATTTAGCCCTATATTATTCAGATTACTTTATCAGATGTAATGCTTATTTAATCACACTGATTTTAATTAGTCATGCATTTCCCCATAACTTTGAGATTTTGATGATGTAATTGCATATTTTTATAACGATATTGTAAGATAGGTATTAGAGGCTGGATCTGGCTGGTTTGAACATAGAATACGTAGAATACTTGGGCTGGACATGGCTGGTTTAAATGCTTCCCCCCCCCCACTACTTTTACCCGTGATCAGAAATGCACATATCAGCCACCAAGGGACATGCTCAACTGGTTAAGGTCAAACAACCGACAAGCAAATCTTTGGTATTCAGTAGAATATTTGCTGAAGCCCATCCTTTATACCAAGACAAAACAATGTACATGATAACACTTCCAATCAGTTAAGATGAGAAGCCATGAGAGCCAGTGCCTGATACTGCGTCATGGCATTTATTATTATTATTATCATTTATGGTTTCTTTACATTATAACTTTATTTCAGCTGCCTTAGTCCCGGGCATCCTCTGAAGGCCAAGAGTACCAAGGGCACTTTTCTTTTGCTCTGCAAGCTAAAATTATCACCACATTTATTCCATTTTAGATGGAGAGTGCTTTCCGTAGGATATGGGCTGTACCAATCAAGGTTATCTTTTATAGTTCATGAAGATTGGAGTTATCAGGGAGTTATCAGGGAGTTAACCACACTAACAATAATGGTTTCAAACTTTAGAGGGAGGGTGTTAGTTGATTACATCAACTCTTTAGCTTACCTTAGGTTTCTCTTCAATAACCTCTTTGACAACCTTCGTTCTGCGAACCACTGAATTAGGAATCTCACCTGAAGAGAAATTCATTGTATGTTGTGTGTTGTCAATATTTACTTCCTACCAGACAGTCAGTTAGACATAAAGACAAGGTAGGTGAACATATATAGACAAAATCAGCCTTAAAGAGGAAGGCCAGTATTTGCATAGTTGAGGAAGTACGTTTGCCAGGGGAGATCCTCAGTGAAGATTGTAGCTACATGACATTTAGGTTTAGTGGGAGTCAATATTATAGACAAAGAAATCTTGACTATGTAAACAAACAATGATTGTACTTAATCTAGACAAAATAGATGAGAGCACAGCATCAGTAAAGAAAACAGATGGGTAGCCATGTAAGGGTGATAAACTATACATAACAGTATATTTTTGTGAGGGAACATAACCAAATGGTTAGGGTGTTGCACTCAGAATCGTGAGATCATGATTTCAATTCCCAGACTGGGCAGTGAGTTGTGTTCTTGAGTGATCACTTTGACTTTTGGTGTGTGGTACACTGTGCACTTGTGTAGGCAATGTGGATTTGAAGGAGGGAGTGGGTTTATATGCAGCACAAACATTTGATCACTATAAACAAATCATTTGTGCTGGTTATTCAGAAAGAAATTGCAGAATCATCTTTCTTAAAATCAAGAGACCACCAAGAATAACAGTTTTTCTTTCAGAAAGTTTGAACTTAGGGATTAATGATATTTTATTATTGCTTTGTATTCCTTATTAGCTCTTTGCATTTAGTTTGGGACAGTAACATTTCTAAGTGTATTAATGTGTTTAGATTGTCTGATATAGAGGAAGCAGTTATCAGTGATGTTTCCAATTAAAATTTTTTTAAATAGTAGGCAGTAATGATGTTACTGATAAAATCAACATCCTAACTGTTATTTCCAAGTTACCTTCAGCAACGAGTAACTGTTCATAGTTTATTGCTAGGATGTTGTTTCTGGGTGTTATTTTTTAGTTTGCATTTTGTTATAAACTAAGCTTTCATAGCTAATTTTTATGGAACTTTGTATAGCTTGGTTGTATTTTGGACCAGTGTTTTTCTACCATTTGGGGCAGCATGTTAAAAAATATTGTAACCATGTCCACAAACCCTCCTCAACCAGTAAGATCAATGTGGTTAAGACTCCGCTTGGAGTCTTAACCACATTGATCTCACTACAAGTAGATGACTACAAGGAAAACATATGCAGAGGATGTGGGGGAATACAGAGATATGGGGAAGGAAGGACTGGGAGTAGAACAGCAATATGGTAATAAGTCATGAAAAACCCACAAGTTGAAAGTATCTGAGGGGAGGTGGTAATATGATGATCCACTTATTATTGTAATGTACTGCAATGGCTCATTGTTATAAGTTGATAGTCTGATGTTTATTATACGTGCGTGCGTGTGTATTCATGTGTTCATATATGTCTGCCTATCTGTATGTTTCTATCTTCAACACACAAGAGAAGAACAGACCAACATACAAAGTGAATGAAAGAAAGAGGCAAATAGACTGAGGGAGTAAGACAAACAATAATACAGTACAAATGTAACAGTGATGTTTTTAACATTTGCTTACAAGTCATAATCAGGCTAAAATTGTTTTGTGTTATTAAAAAGTATTTGTTTCAGATGATCCAGTATATACTATGTAATGCATCATTAATTAACTAAATCAGTTTAATGACCCATTAATTAATTAATTAATTAATTAAATCTGTATTCATACAAACTGAAATAAACCATGGAACATTCTTGTTTATGGAGATAATGAGCTTAGATAAACAACAAAGTATCTGAAAATCATCTTACCATCAGGGGCCACAGCATGTCTCCGAGAGGGACATTCAACCTGTTTCAAGTAAACCATACCATTGTGGAAACTGTACAGCTTGTTACTCATGTCTTCATGATCGCCCTCCAAAAGAGCTGTGATTAGAATATAATATAGGCAGTATTTGAAATGTTTAAACTATCAATTAATATACATAACTTCATCAATAACAATAAACTACGAATATAATGATAACTACTTTTAATATTCCTTAGGAGATGACCAATTTTTTGTAGTTGTTGTTTAACCCCAAGCTGAGTCCTGGTTAAACAGATCTATAGTCAAACTATTTCATCTCGTTCATTCATTTACTTTAACATCTGCTCATCTATGCTAGTGTGACTTAGAAAGATGCTGTCATTGATCCTTAGTTGTTTTTCAAGTAAAGGATTTTTGGGGTTTTTTTTCCATTCTGGAGGAATTTAAAAGTGTGGAGCTTGTGAATATGTTGAGAGGAGATGTCAACAAATGTCACTGGTTGCAGCCCAGCCACAAACAGTGATGTCACCAATTGCAGCCATGGCTCAGTATAGGTTATAAATATTCACATAGACATAGATGGACAGAGACACACACACTCACACAACAACCTTCTTTCAGTTTCTACACTTAAATTATTTCATAAGGCAATGTGAACGGCCTGAGGCTGTAATAGAAAACATTTGCCTAAGGTGCTCTACAGAGGACACCTTGGGTAAACATATTCTCAACCACTTTATGCCATGTTTATACTGTTTTGTTTTGTTTTTTCTTTAAAAATACACAAAAGAGAGAAGTATGTGATTTAAAGGTAGAAAAAAAGAGACCAATAGAGAAACAGGCAGGTGGATTGACCACAGGATTTAGCATCAAAAATACATTTTTGTTGGTTTCATAGTATTTGCTCAGTTTCTGAAAATAGTGGTAACAAAAGTTGCTGTCAGTTAACCATGACAGCTTAATACATGCAATAAGTACTTTATTTGACAGCTAATGCAAGTGGTATCAAATATGACATGATGATGTATGTATGTATGTATGTATATATAATACAAAATGGGACAAGAACGCAAAACATCTGGACAGTTAGGTGATACAAAAATGGGACAATAAAACATCCAGATAGACGATACAAAGAAAACAAGGACAGGTCATTTGAAGTTTTATATATATATATATATATATATATATATGGCTTGATATGTCACAAGCTGCGAAACCTTGGCATAGCTGGTAAATTAGGAGAATGGCTGCATGACTTCCTGAATGGTAGAAGTCAG
>NC_068982.1:185375492-185380948 GCF_001194135.2 Octopus bimaculoides | reverse complement strand
ACAGTCTAACAGATGAACTACAGGGAGCGACTGAAGGCACTAGGTCTCTACTCCCTGGAGCGCAGGCGGGAAAGATATGTAATAATATACATATGGAAAATACTGGAAGGACTGGTACCAAACTTTGGCATCAAGTACTACACGAATGCCCGCAGAGGTCACCACTGCATGGTACCAAGGGTACCGTCCACTGCATCTCACATAAGAACAAGGTACTGCAACAGCCTCGGTTTCAGAGGACCTCAGCTCTTCAATGCCCTGCCAAAACATTTGAGAGACCTGCAAGACATGGATATGGAGGTCTTCAAAACTAAACTTGACGCTTTCCTCTCCACAATACCAGATGAACAAATGGCTCGAAATGAGACACAGTTTAGGGCAGCGATGTCAAATTCTCTTATACACCAGATGTGCCATCAAAACTCTTGATTGGACTATATCAGGTGGAGGAGAAGAGCCATGCAAGGAACGTGAAGAGAGCACATCATAAAGACGGAAAGTCACGGTGATGCTCCAGCATGACCACAGCCACTTGGCTGAAACCCATAAATAAATGAATAAATAAATATATTATATATATATATATATATATATATATAATTCTGTGCAAAAGCCTTTGGCCACTTTAAAATATTGTAAATTTCTACTAATTGCCAACTTATAAGTGGATGTTCTGCAATGCGTTTTTTAGAGGTGAAACATTGGTCCTGTTGGAATCATTTCTATGCCTAATCATTATATTTTGTAGTAAGGGTTCTGAATGAGAAGGAAAGATGTGAAACAACCACCAAAAATAGCCATGCAAGAGTTTTCGGCCACTTCACATAAACCAGTCAAGATACAATGTTTTAAAATAGAAAAATGTCTATAATGAAAATTTATTACATAATTTTCATTTCAAGAAGTTACTGTCCATTGTTAATATTCCATGTGGCTTCCCTTAACCTGGGAAGAGATGCATACAAATCCTTTACCAACTTCACAGGTATGAGATGCCATTCTCTGAGGTTGAGCTCCCACAACTCTTCAAGAGTGCGTGGATTCTTCTGACGAACTCTTCTCTTTAGTTCTGTCCACATTTGCTTGATGATATATAAGCTAGGGATCTGAGGTGGCCAATATTTCAATATGGTAACACCTTCATCAGCCAACTCCGTTGTGTTGCATGCGATCTATGGCATGGATCTCTGTCATGCAGAAAAATCTCACCTTCATTCAAGTCTGGTATCAAATTGTCCTTCAGCAACTGGATGGATTTGGCACTATTCAAGTTACTGTCAATTTTAATCAACTTTCTTGAACCATCATCAGATTCCAGACTTGGATGTAGGTGAGATTTTTGTACATTGCAGCAATTATTTAAGCTAAGGGAAGCCACATGAAATATTAACAATGTACAGTACTCCTTGAAGTGAATATTATGGAATAAATTTTCATTATAGACATTTTTCTGTTTAAAAACACTGTATCTTGATTGGTTTATGTGAAGTGGCTGAAAACTTTTGCATGACTATTTTTGGTGGTCATCTCATGTCTTCCCCTCTCATTCAGAGTCCCTACTACAAAATATAATGATTAGGTATGGAAATGACTCCAACAGGGCCAATGTTTCATGTGTAAAAAATGCAATGTGGAAACATCCACTTATAAGTTGGCAATTAGTAGAAATTTACAATAGTTTAAAGTGGCCAAAGACTTTTGCACAGTACTATATGTGTGTAATTTAGTTTGAGCTAAATCCCTTTATATGAAATTTGGTAAACAGATACTGCTCAGAGAGAGAGAGAGAGTGTGTGTGTGTGCGTGTGCGTGTGTGTGTGTATGTGTGTGAAAAAAGATAGTTGTGACCAAGTCCTTTGGCAAACTAGTGACTGAGACTTTTGGTGATATGCTGTGCTTGAGAAAACTCAGCAGGTCAAGTGAAGTCATTGTTGTGGCTGTTGCCAGTGTCACATAACTGGCACCTGTGTCGGTGGCACATAAAATGCACCTTGCAAGCGTTGGGCCTCACGGGGGCAATGTGGCCAATGGTGGTGTCACATAACTAGTGCCCATGCCGGTGGCACATAAATAGCACCTTTCAAGCACTGGGCTTCACAGAGGCAATGACAAATGGCCAAGACCTTTGGCAATATGCTGTGCTTGAGAAGAAGACCCATCAAACCATGTGAAATCATAGTCATGGTAGATACTGGTGTCACGCAAACTGGCACCCGTGCTAGTGGCATATAAAAGTACCCATTACACTCTCAGAATGGTTGGCATTAGGAAGGGCATCTAGCCATAGAAACCATGCCAAATCAGACTGGAGTTTGGTGCAGCTCCTCAGCTTACCAGCCCTGGTAAAACTGTCCAACCTATGCCAGCATGGACAACGGGCACTAAATGATGATGATGATGGTGGTGGTGGTGGTGGTGGTGGTGATGATGATCAATTTTGACTTGGGGCTAAACAACAGCACACAGTATCTTTTGTCAACTATCTCAAAAATTTAACAAAGAAAAAGAAGAATAAATAAAAAGTTACGTAAGATAAACAAGCATGAAAGATAAATATATAAAAGCAAAGAGAGACTTACATGGTTTCTCTTCTATTTCCTCATAGGAATTAAAAATTATTTCATGCTTTATTTCGGTCGCTGTGAAAGTAACAGAAAATGAGCAAAATTTAAATGTTTTACTAAAATTACACTAGTAGAGGTAAAAATAAAATTATTTACAGATTAAAAAAAAAAAAAAATAAGCGAGACAACTTCAATTTAATTATAAATGGTAGCATGAAGTGGTAGGAGTGAATCTGGTAATTGAAAATGAGATTTACTTCATTAAGTCACCACTTAAGTACAGTAGCCTAGAATAACTTTATAGTCAAGGTAATAAAACAATATTTATTTGACTTGTACCAACTTCATAAAAAATTTTGAAAGCTCTCCTTTAGCTAATGTCATAGCTTTCAGTCAATTAAGCCTGGGTTTGATTAAATTATCAATGACAGACTGGTCCATGTTTATCCCGTCCTCGGTCAATGCTTCTTTCTTTTGTAATTAATGTAATTTTTGATGTTCTTGTTCACAACCTTCTCTCAAGATGTTCCCATTTGTGTCATATTTGATTAGGATCAAGACTTTGAGCAACCTATTTCAGAGTTTTCATTCAGTGTTCCCAAAACTGCAAGTTACAGATAATAGACCCTTCTCAAATATTTCATAATATTTGGGTCATTTAAAGACAGTGAGCAGTCAGAATCAGTAGCACTCCAGACAAAATGCTTAGTGGCATTTCACCCTTCTTCATGTTCTGAATTCAAATTTCGCCATGGTTGACTTTGTTTTCCATCCTTTTGGAGTTGATAAAATAAGTACCAGATGAACACTATGGTCAATGTAATTGACTTACCCCTCCTCCGAAATTGATGGCCTTATGTCAAAATTTCACCAGTCCTCGGTCAAATCGTCCAACCCATGCCAGCATGGAAAGCAGACGTTAAACGAGGATGATGATGATGATGATAATGATTTGGGTCATTTAAATTGTTTTCAACAATAATTAAGCTCTGAGCTGTCTTATTACCCAAACTACCCCTTTCTCATATGGTAACTTCCACTCTCCATACTAAGCTGTTCTTTGCAAACAATTTGATTCTATCCTCTTCCTCATCATCATTTAACATCCAACTTTCATGTTGGCATGGGCTGGACCCAAGTTTCAATTTTGTTGCACCACACATATTTGCCTTTAATTGGAAAATTGACAGATTTTGCTTCCATTGGACAATATTTATTGATGATCAAAATTCATAATAACCTCCCTCTAAGTAACCAGTCAGAAACTGTCAGTAGCTTCTAAAAGCTCTTCTTCCCTCTGAAATACCCTTTTCAATCCATCTCTTGACTATGGCATTTGCTTTTTGATGATTAATTTTAAAAATTGAGTTATTTTTTGATTGGACTTCTCACATTGATACTAGCCAATGACTTGCTCACATGTAAATTCATCAATATCTTTTTTCCAACAATGGCTTTCATTGTTTTTACATCTCCCTCCCCACCTCTTACACCCTGTATCATTTCCTTAGTCTCTGATCTATCTACAGGTTTATGATACTGCTGCTCTCCTCACCTTCCTATGCTACCACATGTCTCCTTCTTCAGTCATTTCTATCTCTTTCATCCCACTCCCTGCCATATCAATATCCATTCTTCCTGAGTGTTAAACTAATACACCTGCTTGTTGTTCCTTCACCTGTCTTCATCTTTTGTTTTCTGTAAATTTGAACTATTATATATATATATATATATATATATATATATATATATGTATATATATATGTATATGTTAATCAATGACATTCCAGCTTAGTCTGACTCTCACATTTTATTATTTCCAATTTTTCCAATTTTACAATATTGAAATAAACTAGTACTTTCATGTGTTATGCAATCATCAGGTTTATGTAGTGAGAGTTATGTTCCACAACTTGACTACTGTAGTGAAATGGTTAGATTTGTCCCTTAAATACCCTCAATGGGCTCCAGTGGGCTGAATCTTACTGTATTTTGACCAATCAGTATGTGGCTAAGATGTCTCAGTTTGGTGAATATAACAATGTGGTTAGCATTTATGCTGCTTTTCTCAATGAAAACAGGAATGTTGTTTACAATATTCCAAAATATAGTCAAACAATTATTCCTTTAGGTGCAGTCAAAGTAAAGAATCCCTGACATGCCCACCAAACTGTGATGTCTAAGCCACACACCAATTGATTAAAATATTTAATTGAGAAAAGCAGGATAAATGTTAACCACATTGGTGCATTCACCAAACTGTGACATCATAGCCACATACTGATTGGTCAAAATACAGTTCATAAGATTCTGCCTGCTGGAGCCTACCGGAGGGTATTTAAAGGACAAATCTAACCATTTCACTATGGTTGTCAGTTGTGGAACATGATTGTCACTACATAAAACTGATGATTGCGTAAACACATGAAAGTACTAGTTTATTTCAATATTGTAAAATTAGAAAAATTGGAAATAATAGAATGTGAAAATTAGACTAAGCTGGAATTTCATTGATTAATATATTCTTCAATACACAACCATACAAACTCGGATACATATATATATATATATATATATATATATACTAACAGAAATACCCGGCGTTGCCCGGGTTAAAGAGAATAATGAAATCTAAAAACGCCGTCTAGACTACGCATCATCTTTATATATAGAGATGTATATACACACACGCACCCAAACACACGTATATATATGTATATCAATATAAATATATGAAAGTCAATGAAGCTTCGTAAAAGAAGGTGATCATGTACATACTTTCTTGCTGTTGTGATTATAACACCTCGTTGTAAACTATGTTCCTTGTTTTCCCTTGTGGAGCATATACAAATAGGTTTTTTTTTGCTGCCCACTCTTGAGCAGCCAACATAC
>NC_068982.1:185367053-185372692 GCF_001194135.2 Octopus bimaculoides | reverse complement strand
ATATATATATATATATATATATATATATATATACACACACATACAGCTGTTGTACTAGTTATAATAGCTATTGTTAATGTTTGTAGTTGCTGCTACTATTGTTCCTGATGCTAATGTTGTCATTGTTGTTTAATGTTGCTGAAGCAGATGTGATGGGGATTGAAGCTAGAAAGCATCTGCTCCTCTTTGCAAACAAAAACGGGGATGAGAATTTATTGATCTATGCATATAAGAGTCATATCCAATTAGAAATCAATATGTGTGTCATATCCAATCAAAAACCAATATACATAATATCCACTCAAAGACACAGTATGTGTTATATCCAGTCAGAAATCAATGTATCTTGTCAAATGCTAACAAACACTGAACAACATAAAACAAACTTCAGTGGGAGTCCTAGAAAACAAATCACATTTGTCAATAACAATCAGAGAATGAAGTTCATAAGAAGAACATTTTTATATTCCAAGCTGGATTTTTTATTAGGGACAAAATGAGAACAAGTCTGATGATGAGATGTAAATATTTACTGCTAAACACATTCAAATGTTGTGAACAAGAAACAGATACTTACATTGAAACCCTTTTTTAATAAGGGTACTCCTTCTGAATAAAGAGTACATGGTGGACTGTTGGGTAGCTTGATGACTTAGTAACTTGATTATCTGAGTGCTAGACAGCTTGGTAAGTTGACTGATTAATTGGTTAGTTTCAACTAATCAGGTAGAATGTACCTAATAGAATGGAAAAAACAAGATTACAAAAATCATCAAAATAGCAATTTGATACATCTAGCACCAGGCCCAGGACATTTCAGTGATGATGGCAAACAAAGCTGATGCCAGATTCTTCCATGGAAATTGGATTCAAAACAGTAAAATATTGTAATAGATATTGTCCAGCTATTTGTGACAACCTCGACTACTCTTATATTTATGATGGTGGTGGTGGTGGTCGTGGTGGTGGTGATGGAGACATTAATGATGGTACTGTTGATGAAGATGATAATGATGATAAAGAAACTGATGATTATGTCAATAATTATGATGATTTCTAATTTAGGAACATGGTGGGAGTTATAGCAGAGTTTAGGTGAAGTTTTTTGACCCAGCAAAGAAGAAAAGCAAGTCGGCCTCAGGAATAGTGGATTGTCTGCACATACTCCTAGATTAAGATAAAAGTTCTCAAGGTTTGGGTACAGATTTTTGTCACTGTTCCCAAGACTCCAATAACAGTTTCAGAATAATGGACTTGTTAACTTCTCTGTCCCAGCACTTGAAGATTTTATCCTTCAAGTCAGTATAATATTTTACTTTTTGTTTTCTTTTTTTTTACTCTGGTGTCTAATAGGCAATCCACATTAATTACAATATATAGTCACTTCTGTTGACAACTATGATATCCAGTCTGTTCTAGTCTTCTTTCTGTGCAATGAGCTGCTTCCTCATTATCCTGTCCAACTCATCCTTTCTCAATAATTCTTGTACTATACCACATTTGCAATACTCTCATGTTGATTACGAGTACCACGTTTCCTATATTCAATTTGGATATTGAAATCATTCTCCAAAAATGTTCTTTACTGAGAACTTTACTCTTTCCTTCTCGTGATTTTGTTGCTTTACTGTATTCCCAGGTGTTTATGTTTCTTCTACATTTAATGATTTTGTATTTTCAACAAGTATACAAAAGTTCAATAAATAAAGTATAAAAATATAAAATAGATCAGGTAGATCTATTCCACTACAGTAAGTTTTCCCCCACTTCATCTCTAGCATAGCACATTTCCGATACTGAAAATTTTCCCAATTTTATTACGAAATATTTTTATATAAGGAGTCTAGTTGGTTCTAGTCTTTGCCATAAAACTTTAAATAATCCCTAAATAGACTATTGTAGGGCACTGCCCAAGGATTTATAGCAGATGAACTGTAAACAGGAAATTCATTGTGGGCTAGCTTGGGAGCTGGTCTGTGGCGAAGTTGACTTCTGGTTAAACGGGCTTTCAACTAAGCAAGAGTTGACTGCCAGTTGTCACCCTCATGTATTTAACTGAATAAATCTTTCGCTTACACATTCTGGGTCTCCGTTAAATTTTTGTGTATAGCTTAACAAAAGCTATGACTGGTGACCCCACAGAAGACCAATACCTTTTGCTTTGTACATCGAAGCAAACAGAAAATTAAAGAACATGGCAAGTGATCACACAGCACTAAAGCTACCACAATTCTGGCCAAAGGCGGAAGTACAATTTAACGTACACAGAATAACTTCAGACCTAACGAAATATTCGTATGTAGTAGTGGCACTAGATGAAGACACATCAACCAGGGTGCTGGACATTTTAATCCAACCCACAGCAACGCACAAATACACCACGTTAAAAGACAGGCTGGTGGAATTCCGGTGGAGCGACTGGGAAGCTGCAGCCAAAATACTCGAGGAAGAATTAGGTGATACCAAGCCTTCAGAGCTGATGGACAAGATGTTGGCATTAGTCCCCCCCCCCCAGTGAGTCACCTTCCTTTTTGTTTAGGGAAATATTCCTCCACAAGTTACCACCCTAGGTCAAGGCCCTCATAACTCAAACCGACATCAAGGACCTGCGGTGTTATGGTCAAAGACATAGGGTCAGTCCCGAGACATAATAGAGTCAAGTAAGACGACCTGTGCTTCTACCACACAATGTTTGGGGAAAAGGCTACAAATTGCAAACAACCATGCAGCTTCAGGACCCCTTGGCAATTGGCTCAGGGAAAATCCAGGGCTGACCGTCATTGAATGCCATGGTGACCGACAAACACGACCAACTGCTCCTCTATGTCCGCGATCGGAGCTTTGGACGTAGGTTCGTAATCGACACATAAACAGAAGTCAACGTCATCCCAGCGTCGGCAAGGGACCCCCGTTACGGAAAGTGGGGCCAACCTTTAACGGCATCTTTTCTCTCAACATCGGCTCACAAAAATACACATGGGCATTCACCATTGCTGATGTCCATCAACCCATTATTGGGGCGGACTTTCTTCGAGCACACTTGCTACTGGTTGATTTGCAGGGGAGATGATTCATCAACAGCAATACATACCCTTCCGTGTCTCTGGCAACCGCCTCTCAGACCGAGAATGAATTCTCGAATCTCCTTGCGAGTTGCCCCAATCTCGGTACCCCGACATTCTCCAAACCTACAAGCCCGCCACAGAGTGACACACCACATCCCCACCACCGCCCATCTCCCTAGTGTACAGCCGTGCACGTTGTCTCTCACCAGACAAACTTGCTATCGCAATGACCGAGTTAGACAATATGGAGGCGTTGAGCATAGTTCGCCGATCAAACAGTCCCTGGTTGTCATCCCTGCATGTGGCACCGAAACCCAACGGAGGTTGGTAGCCTTGCAAAGATTTCAGCCGTCTCAACGCAGCTACGACAGCCGACCGCTACTCCATTTCGCACATACAGGACTTCTCAACCCAGCTAGCCGGGTGCTTGGTTTTCTCGAAGGTCGACCTCATCCAAGGTTATCACCAAATACTAGTACAAGACGACGATGTACCGAAAACCGCTGTGATCAATCCATTCAGACTGTATGAATTCCAACGTACACCCTTTGGCCTGAAAAACGTATGTATCACAATCCTTCCAACGTTTGATGGACACCGTGTGCAGGAGTTTTGATTTTTGTCTTTGCATACTTAGATGTAATCTTTATTGCAAGCCAAAATGCAGAACTACACAAGAAGCACCTAGTGACTCCTTTTGATAGACTGAAACAGTCTGGTCTAGTAATCAACCCTGCTAAGTGTATTTTTGATGTTACAGAAATCGACCGCTTGGGACATCGAATCACAGGTGCTGGTGCTACATCTCTGCCAGAAAAAAATGAAAGCTATCTTATCCTTTCCAAGCCCCACCACAAGCAAAGCTCTACACCAATTTCTGGGCATGATAAACTTTTACCATCGCTTCATCCTTTCTGTAGCAAGAGTGATGAGATCCCTATACAAGGCACTGTCAAAAGATGGTTCAAAAACAAGCCCTGACTGAAGTAACCATGCTGTCCTATCCTCATATGTCAGCTTGTCGCATTCCCACGTATTAAAATATTGAGAATATTTATGTATCCTACTAAAGGAACCCAATGTCCATGTAGTGGTGTTAAACCAGATGGCGGATTGCGTCTATCATTTAAGAACAGATACAATTCTGGCGACTCATTTCCAGTCTCCATTTATCCACTTCCACTCACAAGGTTTCGGACAAAGGCATGTGCCTACGGTATCTCATGGGACAAGACATAAGCCAAAGTTGCTGCGAAGTGGCATCCAGCGCGGTACTTCGTGATTGCAAACCGAACTTCTTAATTGCAAGGCCATTATACCACTACAACAAACGTAGTAGTAGTAGTAGTAGTAGTAGTAGTAGTAACGATGGTGGTAGACGTTAACTCAATCTCATTTAAAAGTCGTTTATTTCGCCTTCAAAGAAAGAATGGTAACTGGTGCACATGAAAGAAGGTGTCAAGCATTGGCGGGAGATGGTGAATATTTAGTTCAACAGAGGAAATTTAACATTTCAATGATAGAACCATAAATATTGTTCAAAGAACAAACATACTCAGACATATACCCGAACACATACATACACGTATAAGAATATAAATGTATAGACAGAAATGGAATTGCGTATGTGCATGCACACACACATGCGTGCTCACGTTTATATGTAATCAGCATTCTACATTCGTTTTCTGTGATGGTATGGGTTGAACAGACACATTTTTAGATGTGTGTGTATATGTGTGTGTGTAAACCTAATAACAATAATAGAGTATATGGTTGTAGAATGTAAATATATATATACTTTTTTTTTACAATGTTCGGTGTTAAATTTGAAAAACAGTTTTTATAGCTGACACACAGTGTTTATTGCCTAATAATGTATACTGTAACAACAATTAACAGTAACAGCAATAACATTGGTTTACCAACAACAACTGCTAGAGAAACATTTCCAACAACAACAAAAACCTATTTTCTCACCCACTCTTTTACACCAATGCCTTCGCGACCTTCCCACGTAGACAACTTCATGCGTACATGACATCACACTCATATCTTCCGGATGTTCTCCGATACTGCTATGTAACTATCGAACCCTATTTAAATTTCCAAAAACAAACTTAACGTAACATCCATTAAATCCTATCTCCCTTATGACGGAGGTAAAGAATACGCTCACCTCCCGTTTTCGGCGTTTAGGGTTAGGGTTAGGGGATCTATTTTAAAACGGGGACGCCAGTTTTCATTTATGTTTTATGTAGTGTTTTTGGTACGGAAAGACTTTCAAACTTCGTATACTTATCTATTTTGTGTTATAGAACAGAAAAATATTTTTGTATTCGAATTTATTTCATGTAAAAAATTGTCTTATTTCGATAATTTCTACTAATCACTGACGTCTATTCAGTTGAAAACAGTTAGCGCTGTAACGGTGTATATCGTATTAATCCCGTAACCCTAACCCTAACTAGACTGTTAACCGTAACCGTAACCCTAACCCTAAAACTAACCCTAACTCTAGAATCCGAACTCTAAAATTGTTGCATACAGATACGCACAGCGTAATTTATTATA
>NC_068982.1:185357972-185366884 GCF_001194135.2 Octopus bimaculoides | reverse complement strand
TTTTTGTTAAGAAGACTAAGAGTAAAAGATGTTTTATATGACACATTCTACCAGTGTCCCAAGTTTCAAAGTGTTTCGTTAAGAAAATACTGGCGCCCCCGTTTTAAAATAGATCCGGGTTAGGTTTAAGGTTAGTTTTAGGGCTAGGGTTACGCCGAAAATGGGTGGTGTGTGTATCCTTTACCTTCGCCCTCCCTTATCACAAGCAATATTCGAGAACATTAAGTAAACCAACCATCACATTCTACAACAGTTATATACAACGCGCAGAAAATAATTATAAAAATACTAGGAGCTATATACAGACATAATAGAAAAAATCAAACTGCTGCCCGCATATACTTAGGACAAACACAGGTGCAATATTTAGCCAACAGAAAATAACAACTGTCGCTGAATATAAATAATACAAAATACCAGTTATAGACTATGTCAGTCCCACTTGGGACCCCAAGCTCTCCACAATAATCTGAAAAGAACATAAAACAGCTCGCTATTCAACATAACAAGTAGCAGACTGACCACAGCCACCCACCACCGACGCAAAATATACTTAAATGAACGACCACCAAGGAATAAAATTTGTTATCAAAGCTAAATCCACTACACGAAAAAAACAAATTAATAAATAAACGTTCCAAACACCATCTTTTATACACTACCGAACGTACTAGCAATCATACTACTGGCTATTATTATAATGTTGTCATATAGCTGTTATACTGATAGTCATTTTTCCCTAATCATAACCGACATTCACCAAATCCGCATTGTTTCTATGAAGAGACCGCGAAATCACCTTCCATTGGGAATGGGCCAATTGGGTTGGTGCATAATTAACGACCGTCTTTTTAACTAATTATCAAATTATAAAACGGTCGTTAATTATGCACCAATAGAGAGAGAGAAAGTCCCCATCGGCTAAGTTAATCATGCCCCTGCACAAGTTTATGCAGGCCAAAGTAAGATTTTCTTTGAGGAAGATTTGTAGTTGTCCAAGCATGCAAGTCTTTTCGCAACGCCATTAAAGTTTATCCAAGGGAAAGGCCAGAGACTTGGGTCTTTACAGCTTGGCATCATCTGTGTTGTTGCTGTCGGAACACAAAAGAACCAGAAAAGATGCCACAAGTATCTTTTCCGACCCTTTTACAATTTCACTGATACACTGTTCTAGTTCACCACTTTCTATCGATCTCCGAAGGAATAAAAGGAAAACTGACTTTAGCGCTAGCTGGACTCAGAACACAGCAAGTTGGAATAAACACAGCATGACATTCTATTTAATGCTCTAACGACTACCACTAGTTAGTTTAGGTTTTTTTTTTTTATAGTATATGAACATCGAAAGCTGAGCGTTTTAAAAAATGCTTTAAAAGCTTGTAAGAGCGTCGTACAAAATGTCTTGCTGCATTTAGTTACGGGCCTTTATGTTCTTGAGTTCAAATCCTGCAGAGGTTGGTATTGTTTTGCATGTAGGTATGATCCTTTACCTTTAGCTGAGGTCAAGTTTACCTTTAGTTCTCCCCGAGATCAATAAAATCAGGCTTTGGTTTAAACGACTGACACACTTTAAGTACTTGCAAGCTGTCAATTCCGATTCAATCATTCTACTATTGCTTAATTACTTTAGTACTATTTTGTTGTCGACTTATATGAAGATTCCCGGTTCCAAATCACAATGAATCAAATTGAATGGCAACAGTAAACAAGCAGACCTACTTCAGTTTTCTCGTATGGTAATAAATAGACTTGTCATTGCATTTCTGTTTCGATGCTACGAATACATCATACAACAATTGGGCTCAATGTATTTCTAAAAAAACAAAATCATTTGAATGGGTATCCAATGCCGTAGATGAGTCCTATAAAAGTGTATTCTCTTTCTTATGACTGTATAGCGAGAGTTAGGATTCGAACCCATTTTCTAAGTTATCAGGCTAGCCCATGAGAAACCACGTATGTTTCACGTGTACATTCTATTTATCGACCAATTGGCTTCTAGGAGATAACGCCACAAAGTTAGAACAAAAGTGAATGTCCTTAAGATTCGCACGCTTTTCCCCAGTGATAAGCAAAACCCGCGGAGATCAAGTGCTGTGTTAAGGACAACCAAAGAACAAGCACCTCACCTATTGTCAAGCCATCCATAACTATCGTAAAGGTTGAGAGACTCACCAGAGAGCAACGCATGAGTCTTGGTACCTGTGCGACTGTGTTATAAAGAATCACTTATCTCTAATGCACTTGTAGTAACGCCGTGCGCATGCGTGGAATTCAACAACCAAGCTTTCCCGCTTTGATCGATCTCTTTCTTGCTGGCCAGCGATTGAGCAAGGACGTGTCTAGCTGTCTCTCCATCTTTCGAACTCACGCTAGACAGCTCACATCAATATACCAACGTCCCAACAACCATGTTCTCACACACCGAAGACGTCTCAACAAACAAGATTAAAGATGTATATTTTCCACCGTGAATAAATGTTGTTTGTGTTGATAGTTTGGAGTTCAGCGTTCCGTTCATATTTCTAATTTAATATAGGAAAGTCAGGTGTACATCTAATGATGTATAACCCACTTTCCTATTCACTTCTATATGTAAGCACCATAAACTCAATTTAATTTCCTCCCCTCTCGCCATACAAACCAATAGCAGGGCCTTGAGTAATTACATCTCAATTTTCATTCAAAGCCAACTTATTCCTGTCTCTTGGGTAAGTCATTAATGACCGTAGAATCTAGACATTATGAAAGTCGATCCTTATATCCTAAGTCTCTACAGTGGTTATCTGAATGTGGGGGGGGGGGAACCTTTCCTATTATATCATAATAGAATATATTGTTTCATAAAATGTTTGCGAGTGTTGTTCCTGTTCCCATGTCAAGCTGCTAGCCTAATCCATAATAATCTTACACCCAAACCACGGCGACGGTGAAGACCAGCTCACCTACGCGACAATGAAGACCTAACGCAACATGCTATCCTACGAGAGTTGCTGCATTAGAGGATGACGCACCAGCTGTATCAACAGTGCAAAAGTGGGCAGCTGAATTTAGGAAGGGAAGGGAAAGTTTTGACGATGACCCAAGATCTGAACGTTCTGCAGCTGCTATCACCGAAGAAAACATTGATCATGTTCACCACATGGTGAGGGAGTTGAGAATATTCCGCACAATGAACTTGACATGACGAAGGTTTCTGCTCGGTGAATACCATGTCTTCTGACACCTAATCAAAAGCGCACGAGGCTATTCACATCACGAGGAAATCTGACAGTTTCAGGCAGATCCAGCTGGTTTCCTCGAACATTTCCTAAACTATGATAGGTGTTGATTTCATCACTTTTAGCCAGAGACAAAGAGACAATCCATGCAGAGGATTGGTTTCAATGGCTGCTGTGCGTGACTGTAGTTTTGAACTGGTTGATCACCTTCCCTATTCTGATTTGGCCCCATCTGACTATCGTCTGTTCCCCTACATGATGAAACACTTGGCTGGGAAGCAGTATCGTAGTGATGATGACGTCATATCTGTTGTTGGTGATTTTTTTTTACCTACAGGATGAAAACTTCTATATCAATGGCATCCAAGTACTGTCACACTGATGAAAGAAGTGTGTGAACCGCAAGGGAGACTATGTTGAAAAATAAACCTGATTTAGTCATATTCCATGAGAGTACCATGGTCAGCCTTTGAACTTTTCAGCCGACCCTCTTACCACGACAACATATCATAACATCGCGACAAATGTTTAAAGAATACAACTAGAAATAGAAGGGTTAGGGTTAGTTCAGCAGGTGATGACTTCGATTTTCTGATACTACTGAAACATTGCTGAAACAACTACATCAATTCTTCGATGACAAATATGGTAACTTCGGTTAACGTTGAATAATTGTTGCAATTTTTCTTTTGTTTTCTTTTTTGATGCTCTTTGAAAATCCGTGTTTTTAACTAAATTAAGGGATCTTTTCCTTTTGGTCGGCACATAGAAAAAATAATTTTTTGTAACTAAACACTTTCAAATTTCGTATACAGGTAGAATGTGTCATTTAAAACATCATTTACTCTTGGCGTTTTTAAGAAGATTCTTCATTTTCGAAGTTATTTCGTGTTAAAGTTGTTGTATTTCGGTAATTTAAACCAATCAATGACGTCTATTGAGGTGAAAACAATTACTGCTGTGGTTTGTCAACAAGACGTTGATCGGATCAACTGGAACCCTCGACGTAGTAAGCGACGGAGTGCCAACAACAACGTGTTTATTCACTTGGCATGTTTACAAACTGTATATGTATAGTAGAGTGTATATCGCTTTATTCACAGTTCATATTGTTTACTGGATGCGCTTAACATAGTGGGGATGTATTCATGTATACGTATACCTATGAACATATAACATCACTTCTTCTTGAAAATGGATCTTTTGGCAATGAAAAAAAAAATAGAAGTAATCTCCCTTACATTAAGGGATTGTCAGCGCAAGGGTGGCAATCCTGCAGCAAAACCATAAGATTATTCTGCCCACACACGTGGTTTTCTGCTTCCTAATCTAGCAGAACTAATTATTATTTACTTTTTTTTTTCTTTTAAAGATATCGAATTGGTGGTAAAGTATTCGGTCTCCATCTGGTGGATCTTGTGCTCTGCACTGGTGTCAGAGATGTGCGTAATGTTGATGTGTTGTTGGGATGCTGATGGGTGGTTGGTGCCCGTTGGGGGTGATGATTCTGTGAAAACACGAATTCTGTGTTATTTCTTTACTACCCACAAGGGGCTACACACAGGGGACAAACAAGGACAGACAAACGGATTAAGTCGATTACATCGACCCCCAGTGCGTAACTGGTACTTATTTAATCGACCCCGAAAGGATGAAAGGCAAAGTCGACCTCGGCGGAATTTGAACTCAGAACGTAGCGGCAGACGAAATACCGCTAAGCATTTCGCCCGGCGTGCTAACGTTTCTGCCAGCTCGCCATCATCTGCTGTGGGTGTTGGGGTTCTTGTTGGTGTTGTCACTGATGCTGCAGGTGGTGTGCATGTTATCCTCGATAGCTTTGGTGTTGGGCGGGTGTGGGCCCTGTTTCGGCTCAGCTGCCTACCAGATTCAGTTTCTATAATATATGATCGTGGAGTTTCGGCTCTACTGACTTGTGCTGGAATCCATGTTTTGGTTATAGGATCTTGAGTATGCACATATTGTCCTCCAAGTATCTCAGGTAAGAACTGTGCAGGTTTGTTGTAATATTTCTGTCCTTGTTCTCGAGTGGCTGCTAGCTTTGCCCTTGTCTCTTCCTGGTCAATAGGAGGTTGGATCTTTGTTGGCAAGGTGGTTTTGTACTACCTGCCATTCAGCATTTCTGCTGGGGACTTCATGTCAGCCCTCAGTGGTGTCGCTCGTAGGGACAGTAGTGCCAGGTGTAGGTCTTCCTTAGTTTCCCGCATTTGACTAGTGTTCTCTTGACTCTCTGCACCTGTCTTTCTATGAATCCTAGACCTTTGGAGCAGTGTGGAGATGAGGTTATAATATTGAACCCATATTCATTGGTTAGCTTTTTGAATTCCTGAGATGTGAACTGGGTTCCGTTGTCACATATGATCTGCTCTGATATTCCTTGCTCTGCTAGAAGTCCTCGAGCCACTGTAGTTATTGTTTTGGCTCTCAGGTCTTTCACTTTTCTCGCAAATGGGAATTCAGAGTAGTAGCAGACCATAATCAAGTACCATTCTTGGTTCTCTGTGAACAGATCTACTCCAATAGTTTGCCATGGCCTTCTTGAGTATCTTGGGATGTCACTGGGTATCGATTCCTCCTTTTGTTGCGAGTTTCCGTACTTTTGACAGATATGGCATGTAGAAACCATCTTTTTTATGTCTTTGTACATGACTACCCAATATACAGCTGACTTGGCTCGGAGTTTGCATTTTTCCATTCCCATCTACCCTTGGGTGGATTTCATCAAGAATCTCTTTCTGCATTGATTTGGATGATTTGGCAGCTGGCTGGGCCTGGACAGCAGGTTGCGTCTGCTTTGCAGCCTGTACTGGTTTCAATGTCTTGGCAGCTGGCTGGGCTTGTTTTGGGGGTTGAATTTGCTTTTGAGCCTGACCCTGCTTTGGAGTTTGACCCTGTTTAGCAAGCTGACCCTTCGGTGCCTGACCTTGTTTAGGCTGGGACTGTTTTTGCTGTTCGTTTAGCAGTTTGCTGTGCTTGTTTAGTAGCTTTAATAGGCTGTGTTGGCTTTGCCTGCTTTGCAGCCTTTCCAGCTACCTTACCTGGCTGAACTCCTTTGCCAACAACCTTTGGTGATTTGGTTGCTTTAGCTAGTTGAGCCTGCTTACAGGGTTTGGCTGTTCCCTTGGCAAAAACTTTTGGAGCTTCCTTAACAAGCTGAGCTTTTTTGGCTGCTACTGTTGCAACTTCTTGTGTAGGTTTAGGTCTCTTAGTTGGCTGGGTTGGTTTTGTCATACCTTTAGCAGCTTAGCTGCTGCTTTCACTTCAATGTTGATTGCCACAGTGTTGAGCTTTTGACAAGTATTAAGTCCGAGAATTTCGGGTCCTTCTGTTCTTGTGATATAAAAAGAACACTTCATCTTTTTTTTCCCTTTGTGTGTCCCTGTATTGGCTGTTTTGCCCAGTTGTGGAATCCTGGTACCTCCGTATGCAGTTAGGATTACATCACTTGGTGTGAGTATTCCTTCTTTATTTATATATATATATATATATATATATATATATATATATATATATAGGCATCCCCCCCACCCCCGTGTTATGGCTATCTCAGATTACGGGATTTCGCACTCACGAAAATTGTAAAGGATGACCATTAATTTCAGGAGATGGTCTGGAAGTTTGCTCTAATCGAAAAGCGAATCGCGTAGTTTTAAAAATTGTCAACTTTAAACTACACTTTTTACTTAGCTCAAAGGTCACATGTGTTTTAGTTAAGATCAAAGTATATAGTTCACGACTTGAAAAACTATTATCCCTTTATATGCACACACATACATTCATAGATAATGTATATAATGTGTGTGTGTGTGTTTCTATCATCAACGTGAACACAGCCACCAACAGCAATATCATAGTATGAAATAGATAAGCAAATCCATTATATTTTAAAAGTTGAATGAATTTTTTTTTGTTTTTTATCTTAGGTCAATAAGGATTGACTTGAGACTAAACAGCCACAACAATACCGATACAAATGGTAAAAACAAAATAACCACCACACTACCAACAATATCCGCCCACCATCATGAACATCGAACATCTAAACAACACACATCATCACCGCAGTCAACCCACCAACTTATCTCGCTAAAACGTTAAAACTGGCAAAGTCTACAGTAGGAACAATATGTGACAACAGAGATAAAATTATGTCAAGTGTTAAAGAAGCTACTTCGTTAACTGTCCGGACCTTATTTTTCCATAGAAAGACTCTTTAGTGTATGGATCGAGGATCAGCATCGGTGTAATGTGCTGATAAACACGACGGTAATTCGAAAAAAAAAAAGAGTCAAAAGATTATTCACCGATTTGCTAAAAAAGGAAGATGAAACTTCTAATGGCTGGTAAAGATTGGTTCGAAAGGTTTAAGAAGCGCATGAATTTGCGCAACATAAAAAGGACGAGTGAAACTGCGAGCGCGGATACAGATGTTGCTACTAATTATCCTGAAGAGATGAAAAAAAATATTGCTGAAGTGGACTACACACCAGAGCAAGTATAGACAGTTGATGAAACTGCTCGTTTCTGACTAACTTGAACCCGACTATTTCCCTGCACCTCAACAAGAAGATTCCTTTTTAAAAATAGGGACTATTGGATTACCTTGCTTCGGTGTTTTTCCAGAGGACCTAGCCACTTGGCATACACGAGTCAACCAGAGCATACCTTCTCTATTGAAGGCTTTCAACACCTCAGTTCGAATTTTATTTTCCCCTCGCAACCTTGTCACATTTGAACACTTTAATCGCCTCTATGACTTAGCCTCAGAGAGGTTAGTCTTCGTCTCTAGGTGCACCACGTGTCCACCGGATTATATTGTGACTAGATTCAGACCAATAAACTATTTCATCCACCTCCCATAGATGCTCTTCTTTGTAGAGAGAAGAACCTCAGTCGAGTCTTTAATAGAAAGTGTAAAAGAGGGATTCTTGTTACGTAGTCGGCAGATGGTCTGCTAGAATACTTTACTGGCCAATATAAAGTCAGAGTCCAGCTTAAACCCCAGATATTATTTGCAAGTCAAACTTTGCAAGCCTCCTTCCGTTTAGGGATGATATTTTTTTAACTTCCTGGTTAAATCAGGGGTTTCCTTTATCACCTGCGCCACGCCGAGCCGTTTTCGCCCGCGGCATTGTATAACCGAAAAAAGAAACTGCCGAACAAAGCAATCTTCACTCCGTATCAACATCCGCAGTTTGTTGAGGAAGGTCTCTAATTTAAATTCAATAGTGTCGCATATGTGTATCTGACCTCATAGGACAGGATTGCAGAAGCACAAAGAAAACACAAACGCAAACATCAACCTTCAATCCCAGTGGACCACCGATGACCGATCTGCGGCAGAGCCTTCCAAACACGCATCAGACTGATTGGCCACATCTGGACACACCGTGCCCTATTTTCTCTCATGTGATGCCCTTTGTAGTGAAACTACCTCCCGCCATTAGATACAAACTACTATCGCCATTACATACAATCTTCTCATTTAAATATAAATAAATGCGAGCGTAGTAGAGAACCCATTCCTTGTCTATCACGTGACTGATCATTATTCGAATCGGCAACTTCTTCGAACCGTTCCCGCCAGAACGCAAACTGACCAATCACGGCCCCTAATAAGGTCACGTGATAGAGTAAAATTCTGAAGCCTTCGGGAGCCCATAGTTTGTTATA
>NC_068982.1:185353122-185357775 GCF_001194135.2 Octopus bimaculoides | reverse complement strand
ACCAACACGATTCTACGATTACTACTAACCAGCAACAATCGCTACCAGCGTCAACACGATTTACTATGTACACCAAACCAAACTCCGCGGCCCATCTCTCTCCTCGATTCTGTTAGGTGACTTAGCTTCACCACAGTAAACAAACAGACAAGAGAACCACAGCCAGCGACGAACATCTGTATAACAAGAATCACGGCTAGGCATCGATGCCTCGACATCACAACTAGTGATCAGCTCTGCCAAACTCAGCCTCCCTCACTTTCACATACAGAACTTTTCTTATTGTGTACCCAAGATCTGGTATAATTGCTCACGTGTCATTGACTCTCTATCTGCTGTAAACACTCACATACACACTTTTCTTTGTACGACGGCCTGTCTTTGATAATGTTATTATATGTCGCATTCACACTCTCACACAGACATACATCTTTAACACTACAATAAATATCTCTGTTATTCATCTTATTTCAGTTGTAGTCTTTCATTACTGGTCATCTATGTTATCGACGTATAACATCATCTATATACATCATTTGATATATATTTGTATGTTCGACCGTGTGACACGTTTAAATAAAAGGAGTCCTCTGTTCTTCCATTCGTCACCATATCTCCTTTTATGAGTTCACACGGTCGACCCTTACACCTTGATCATTGTCGACAACGACGGACGAACTAACATCTGATTCCATCAACTACTAGGGCTTCCCACTTTATTCTCTAGATCACGTTGTACTTTTCAGTTATATGAGTTAGCCCTGTTGTAGATAGTCTCACGTTGCCGACAAGTTGATGATAGTGCAACCCCACGCTTTACACTAACGTCTAGTACGGAATTATAAGCAGTCCGAGACGATGACAAAATCTATCAGTGACTACAGTCCCAGAGTATTCCTATGTCAAGTATACTTATGGATAGCTGTGTAGGAAGAAAGTGTTTGTTATATAAAGCCCATTTCCAGGAGTGAAGTCTAGTAAGGCTTTTCATAATTGTTGAGTTTGGGGTCACCATTCTTGCCAGTCACTCCTCTCCATGTCCGATGATCAGTGCCAACACATGCATTGAAATTTTCTGGAAGGACAAATGATTCCATTTAAAGCTACAGTGACTAAGGAAGGATTTGGATTTGGCGTCGCTGTTTGGTGCATTTACTTGTAACAGCCACAGCGGTCCTTCAGCTTAAGCTTCAGACATCTTCTCCCACCTAGCGGGATCCATTCCATAACACAATCCAAAAGTCTGGCCTTGTGCGTATTTCCACTTCCACCTGCGCAGACATAGTTGGCACCGCACCTGGAAGTTTCCACCATCCATCCAAATTTACGAAATCTTGTAGAATGGATACCAAATGATATCTTCCCCCATTAGTCCCTGCTCTTTTATCGTGAGGGTTGTAGCATTCCAATTCCCAAACATCAACTTCTACATCAGTCCAGAGCTTTGATATACAAGTAGAGGCCGTACAGCCCACTTGAATTTTGAAACGAATCACTTTTCATGGGACCCTAAAGCAGTTTTGTTTTGCATTGTCAAACTTGTCTCGGAAGCCCTGACTGTAATAAACAGTAAAATATCGTCTACGAGGCAAGGAAAAAAAAAACAGACAGAAGAAATTACATTTTTTTTTAACGTTTGCATTTTCCCATAAAGCTAGGGATAAATGGTTCGGGTCGCAACAATACATTTTGTTTTATTACTCTCTCATTGCGGTTTACAAAAACATCAAGTTAATGTTATTTATTAGTCAGAACAAGTGTTAGCAGAAATGTTGGAGCACCAAACAAAAGCCCTGATATACTTTGTTAAGTCTGAAAATATTGCTGAGATTAAACGACTACTGGTTTGATCTAGTCGACTATACCTATGCACCAAATTTGAAACATTATATCAAAGCTACAAATTAGTATTATATTAATACTATAAATTAATTTATAATCTATTAGTCTTTGAGTTTGATATTCTGCTATACATAGAATCAAGAGATGTTACGATATTAGACATTAGTGGGAGAAATAGCTCTCGGTGAATTTTGAGATACGTCCTTGCTAACTGGTTCGATAATATTTTTAGTTCTCACGTTAATCTTTAGAGTTTAATATTTTGTAATATTGGGCCTTGTGCCTAGAGTAGAAAAGAATATTTTGTAATACTTCACGTTGCTATTTCTTCATATGTATAGGAAGTACAAGTTTGCAACATGATACATCCGACATTGAACAGTAGATACACAAATAATTCCATGTCATTAAGGAGCTGCTTGTTGCTAAAGCAAGACACATAACAGCAAAGAAAAACAATTGTCTTTAGCACAGCTGTGCTGAAAAGGACTTAATCTGTCAAGTGTCATGAGTGGTAAAAACTTATATGACTGGTGAAGCCACTTCAAAGACACGAGGTACGCACAGACTAAAGATCTGCGTCGTCTGGTAACCTTTTAATAAATCTTTCAAATTAAATGACTTGGCTATTAAAACAAACTGGTGAGAGGTGCTATATAGAGGTCAACAATTAAAATAACACGAAACAATTGGCAAGATTTATGAGAAGAAACACGCGTATCTTTTCATCTAATTTAGAATGTTCCAATTGTAATTGGTTTCCTGCGAAATCAAAACAAGTTATCAAGAGGGTTAAGCTTGATCACTATAAAGACGTGATTTTCATCGTTTATAAATGCAAGAACACACTTGTTAAATTATTGTTTGATCTTTGACTGTTATGCCAGCTATTTCCGATCTCACTCACTCTTGGAATGTGGTCGGAGATTTCTGATAAACAACTCGGATTATCCATTAGAGATAATATATACATTTGTAACCAAAAGTTTGGAACATTTTTGTTTCAAATTAAAATTGTTATGCCCAAGCACATACAATTCGATTCAAATATAACTTAAGCATTCAATATAAAGATTCTAATATTCAGACCTATATTCCAAACTTTTCACCATGATTGTAGACAGTAGATGAGAGCATGAAAGACGCACGGGTATATTACACGCTCCCCAATTTTAGCAATGGATATTCAAAGGGAAAAAAAAGGTCATGCGTATATTATATGCATAAAAAGCATATAAGACCCAGAGCGATTTTTGAGACTTAACATAAGTGCGTCTTACTTGCCAACAAATACGGTAATCAGTTTTCCTTATTTTCCGTTCCGTCAGTAGCATAGACCTAGTCTAGGTGGGTGTAATAATTCAAAGTAATATAACAAGACGTGTTCTTGCAAGTGAGAAGATTGAAAACGTGCGAGCATGGGTTTCAAATTATAACACTTTAGCGTGGTTGAAAGATGCAATGTGACTAAGGCCTTGGTAATATCATAGTCTTAAGAGTCACGATAAGAACATTCTACCATAATAATTATTATCTTGTGTTTTTCTCCGTCACAACATATGAATGAGAAAGGAAAGGATGATAGATGAATAAGGAAGGGGTGATGGCAAACTGGTGGTGGGAGTGTTTCAACTCTGTGTGAGTATATGGGTGTATGTAAAAGGGAGGTATGTGAATATGTGTGTGTGTGTGCAATGGAAGTGGGATGGTGAACATTCAACGCAGAAAAGAAAAATCAAACAGCGTTTCAACTGTGTGAGAGTGTATGTGTGTGCAAAAGAAGTATGTGAATGTATGTGTGAACCAGTGTTCTTTCAGTGACAAGCAATAATCAATGTCACATCTCAAAAGACAACCACTAGATAACATTGACAAGTGTATTAATTTGATTTACCATCCACATTTATATATAAAATATTACAATTAGCCGTCATTTTTGACGGCACCGAGCCAGCTAGTCTTATAATAATTCTGCTTGTCATTGCGTTACTTAACTCTCTCATCACGACCCACCACACTGAGTAATTAGCGGGAGAAGCTTCCCCTATATAGCTGGTTGGCGCGTTTGGCTAGTCTGTCACGTGAAGGGGTGGACAGCCCACGTAAAGCTAGATGGACTCGACTAGCACGTGATTAGCCAAAATGTGAGCACTTAAAGGTAAAGAGCGAACACCTTTAAAAAGGGAGTTTATGTAAAAGCATTTGTAAAATGAATCGAGTGAAGAAAATACACTATACAGGATATTTTTTGGTGATTTAAAGTTCTGTCTTAGCATGTCACGCAGGTTAGAATGGTTACTGTCACAGTTATCGAAAAAAAAATACAAAAAAAAACTAGTGAAAATAAACATAAAAATGCAGAAAATGAAATACTGGGTATTGTTCTTTGACCTAAAAAGACTTCATACGAAGATGTGAGGTTCGTTCCAGTAATACCGAAATTCTGGGCAACAAAAGATACAACGAAGTGGGACAACTTACTTAATGACTATGGTTTGTTGAATTTTAAACGACTCGTCCTGTTTTAATTTGACGGTATACAAAGTTAAATCAAAAGAGAAGTGCTGTGAACAAATCTAGCTCTACCTTTAATTAGTCTCATAAATAGTTTCTGCTGGGAATAGTTTATTATTGGGTTAGTTCATTTGCTGAATACTCACAAATTCCGTCTTGTTGATAAGATGTACGCCGTTTCGAACCAAATCAGCACTAGCATAGCTAGGGTGGGGCGAGAGAGGCGGTCCACCCTGGGCGGTACATTTAAAGGAGCAGCACGTTTGAGTCTGTTGTAGGCAATATGTGTTTTTTTTT
>NC_068982.1:185350123-185353093 GCF_001194135.2 Octopus bimaculoides | reverse complement strand
GGGGAAAGGCTACAGTAGGGCTCAGCGATAAATAAATCTGCAAATGATTATAGAAGTCAGCAAACAAAGAATTTTCAAAGAAATTCAGTAGCCTGCCGTCGCTAAAAATGTGTTTTGTACAGCGAATTATATATCGACATATATGGTCAGTATTGATAAAATTTACAAGATATTGAACATAGAATCGTATTGAAGACAATGACCAGAGTCACTTAGTTCCAAAAGTTAGAACTCCTACTAACACCTATAGGATTGACAATCACAGGTGTTATTCAGTTACCTAAAGATTTGAAGAGGACTCCAAGCAAGCTTCACCTAGTGATGAGGAGGAGGATCTATTATTATATTTCCATATGTAGTTAATATTTGACTACATATTGTACAACTGACTATTATATCTATACATGTCATCAGTATTTAAATATATTTTGTATTAAAACTGTACAATTAATCTATCGCTCGAATTAATTGTACACTCAAGAAAACAAGATACAATTTATTGAACGCGGTTTTGCATTGGTTTGGTCTCGAAAAAAAGAGACTGTGTCCGTGGCTTTGGCAGACCTTCGGCAGCAGTGAGCTTGAGGTGTGAATGTTTGTCTTCACCAGTTTCCAGTTGATGGTTGTTGAAAAATACGTTGTAGTTGTATCACGATGAACATGTATAATCAACAGGAGAAATGATTATCTTCTACACTTTATTAATAACACTTGACATTTTTTATAGACTGTACAATTTGTTGTATGTACGTTATGTGTGAATTAAGAAATAATGAAACTGCCGAAAAATGAAAGCTGAAAGATTTCATATAACTGTAGGACAAAGTTTCCGGTTACAAGCAGAATAATCTCTTTGAGAGAAAGTTGAAGGATGAAAAGTATCGTCTTAAACTTGGTCTAATGAGAGAAATCCCTCATATGGAGTTAAACTTCGTGGTTTGCCAAATATGGTATGCGAAGTATTTTATGAAAAGTCAAGTGGAAGAAAATGAGATTACATTTCTTGGAACAAAACGACAGTTCCATGTAACGTTTAGGGTGGTTCTGATTGAGGGTTCATTATTCTAACATTTTATAACCCCGAGTAAAGCTTCTAGAATCTTCGGAAGTACAATTTGGCGAGAATGCACACAAGTTTTCATCATATGAGAGATTAGCAACTTTAAACAGCGAAACTACAGGCGTTTTACGATAGAATGACTTGCTCAGAAACCCTACCGTGGATTTGAATTCAGATACTCCATCCCACACCACATCCTCGTAGTTGAACATAATACCTACTTGATCAGCTTGGTATGGAGAAGGCCGTTAGCAGAAATATATATGTGAATGACATGTATGCATGTGTATATGTGTGCATGTATGTCCGTGATCAGAGCGTTTATTTGTGCATGCGTGTATGTGTCTGTTTGCATTCAGTCCTTGATTCTTTGCACATGTAAGTTTTCAGATTTACGAGGCATATAAAATTAGAATATGTGATTTTCATACCTTTCGTATAAACTCGATGATAGTAGACCTTAATATATCAGTGGTGCTTATTTCAATGGCATTTTAGTTTCTTCTTAACTGTGAGAAAAGATGAAATGCTGCAACATTCATAGCACCCATACGAGAGGGTACCCAAAAGTAACTGGAAACGTTCTCTGTAGGACAAGCCCGTTGTAGTTCAGACTTCCGCCGCTAGAAGCCACTTGATGCGACCCTCAGGCATTTTCCAGTGGTGTCTTACCACCACGTGGTGCATCTTTGTTTTGCAGTGCTTCTCCCCTGTTCGTCGATTTTTTGCGATGGCTGAAACGAAGGAACAACGTGCTTCCGTGAAATTCTGTTTTCTGCCAGGAAAAACGGCAGCCGAAACAGTTGTCATGCTCCAAACAGCTTACAAGGCTACTGCCATGAGCAAAACACAAGTTTACGAATGGTTTCCACGCTTTAGGAATGGTCACTTGTCGCTTGAGGTCCAACCTCGTTCAGGGCGACCGTCGACTTCCCGAACGAATGAAAACATCATGAAAATTCATGAACTTGGAGAACCGTCACCGAACAATTGACGAACTTGTTGAAAATGGTTAAAAATATGATAGGATAATAGTAACGACTAGAAGACATTGATCAGTATTCTGCGTGATCATAACTGACCTAGAGCTGACACAAACCTATGGTCACGCTAGTACATCTTGAATGATATCAACAATAATGTTGAGAGAAAATACCTTACAGGAGCATTCTATATACTAAATACACGAATGAGATTTTTTCGGTTTGATAGGCTTGTTCTGATTTTATTGAAAAATTCTACACTAATGTAACTTTTCATGTCACCTATGAAAATCACAAAAATTTTTTGGAAAAATTAATACAGTGATACCGTGCAGTACGATTTTAATTCGTTTCATGACCGAGCTCGTTTTACGATTTACTCGTTTAACAAATCAATTTTCCCCATTGGAATTAATTAAAATATAATTAATCCGTTCCAACGTCCCAAAACCACCCACAAATAATTTTTTATGGGTTTTAAAACAGAAAAGGTGCAGTTACAAGAAAATGACAATTATAAAAATCTTTTCTACTCTAGGCACAAGGCCTGAAATTTGGGGGCAGGGGCAATCGATTAAATCGACCCCAGTACGCAACTGGTACTTAATTTATCGACCCCGAAAGGATGAAAAGCAAAGTCGACCTCGGCGGAATTTGAACTCAGAAAGTAAAGACTGACGAAATACCGATTTCTTTATTACCTACAAGGGGCTAAACACAGATGGGACAATACACACATGCGGGGACAATTAACACATGATAGAATGGAACAATGAAATTAAACAATGATGATGGGACGGCCACCCCAGCCCCACCCCGGGGCGGCCGCGTTATTTCAATTATTTCAACAGTTCTCAATAGTTCCTTTCATGGTCTTCGATAGTTCTTTTCAAAATTATCTCAATAATTTATCCAAAATAAAACTAC
>NC_068982.1:185347466-185349741 GCF_001194135.2 Octopus bimaculoides | reverse complement strand
TTTTATTTTGGATATCTTCTTTTCTATTTTTTGTGTATATCGATATGACATCAAATATATGCCGTTCCTATGTACTTCCTGCGTCTGTATGTCTGTTCTTTTTTGTTTTTGTGATTCTGTACTACCATGCGTCTGTTCTTCTATATTTCTTTGTGACTGTGTGTTTATCTGTCTGTGGGTCTGCATGTTTGTGTGACTGTAAGTCTGCATGCTGTGTGTCTGTTTTCAGGTTCTGTGCTTTTAGGTTTCTGCAACTCTGCGTTATCTTCTACGCTTCCGAGTGTATGTATGTCTGTGTGTTTATGCATCTGTGAATCTGTCTGTCTGTGCGATTGTGAGACTGTGTGGTTTTGTGGTAATGTTCTGCTGCTATTATCTTCTTTCCTCAGTGATCCCCCTTGATCCTGTGATTTGCATTTTTTCCCCTGTTCGACTTTCGCCGATGAGCTCCTCCTTTCTCTCTTCCTTGATTTAGCTTCCTCAAAATCAGCTCTCTGCTCCTCTTCCTGTGACTGTTTCCTCTCCTCTATCACGCCTTCTTGCGTTTCCATTTCTTTGTTTTCCATTATTTCTGGGCACCTTCTTCTAACGTGACCTCTTTTGCCACATTCGTAGCACTTTGGAGGTCTCCCCTCCAACATTATGTCCAGTTTGTCCTCGTAAGGCAGTTCCAGTGTCTCCGGTATGTCACTGTAAACTTTCTGACTTGCCATAAAAAGCACCTCCAATCCATACCCCCAGCAATTTGTTTGTTGGGTTCTGCTTATCATAATTATCCTTACATCTTCTCCTTCTCTTTCAGGAAAAACTGCTGCCATTACCCATTCCAACTTTATTTTCGGTGGGATCCTACCCACTCTAATCCACGTTATACGTCTACCCAACTTATTGGGAAAGAGCATCCAATTTCCTTTAGCTAACGTCTTATTGGCGTATTTCTTTGCTGCCTCCTCCGATACAAATGTGATCTCTACAGTCGCGTATGTCTTGCCTCTTATAAAAAACGACACATCTTCTTTCAATTCCTTCAAACACTCCTCCACCTCCTCCTTCGTTGCACTCTCCTTGAAAATGATTTATATTCCAAGACTCCAATTTCCATTTTCGTCTTTCCCTCCTCTGATGGGGTCAACTTTACGTTTGGCCCCTCCATCTTTATCATTTCTTTATATTTTCCAGCCTTCTCAGCCATGTCTTCATTCCAATGTATTTCATATTGCTTCAGCAGGCCTGGGACGACGGAAACTCGACTCCCTGTCGCTGCTGCATACGTCTTCGTTTTCTCCATCTCAGCAACGCCCACCAAACAATAGTGGCGTTATACTAAAAAAACTCGCAGCGAGTAATAACACGTCCAACCAGTAAACTCACTGACCCGTAATACCGATTTCTTTATTACCCATAAAGGGCTATACAAAGAATTTTTAAGACATCACAAAACATAAAGACAGTACAAAACGCAGTAAACATAAAATCGGGGTAATTTAAAATAAAATAGTAATATGCAAGAATGAAAAAAATGAGGCGCAATGTCCACTCGACCCCCGAAGTCGGGTGGTTACATTTATCCAGTTTTTCACTTTTACATTCAACGTCATGTAAATAATCAGTTCTAGCGGGTGGTGTCTCCACCAACCATACCCGTTTCGTTATTATATTTTCACCAAGTTCTTCTATGCACTCTCAGCAGCTTTCCTCACGTATCAAAATGCATTTCTCGGCACATTTCTCTGGCATTTTCACTCTTATTATCTCCTCCAACCTCTCGACTTTTCTCTCCATCTGCTCGCAATTCTCGTACTTTATCAAAACCCTCTTGTATTTGACATCTTTATCCGTTCTCTCCTCCTCAGGTACATTGTTAGTTTCTGGCTTTTCTATTTCTTTTTTGTTGACCGTTCCTTTGACTTATTTTTCTTTCGCTTTTTAGGGTTAGTAGCTCCATTTTCGTTCTTCTTCGTTTTCGCTGTTTCACACTTCTGTCTCTCTTTCATTTCCTCAGTGTGGTCTACAATGTTTTTCTCCTCTGCTTGTGCTTTCTCTTGCTGTGGCTGTGTGAACTCATATAGGGGGCATTTGGTCTTCATATGACCTCTTTCCCCGCGTATGTAGCAATTTGGTATCCTTCCCTCGACTACAACATTTAACGTTCTCTCATCCTCCACTTCTATCTGGTAGGGAATTCTTTCTATGTCCTCGAATGTGGCAAAAAGCCACATTTCGAGTCGAAATCCCCACCATTTATGCACTTTTGATTTCGCCACTGGTCCCAATT
>NC_068982.1:185341786-185347200 GCF_001194135.2 Octopus bimaculoides | reverse complement strand
TGGGGGACACAATTTGTATGAGTCTCCCTCAACTTCTATCAAATTCCTGCTTCTGGTCACCTCCTCCATATACAACTTGATTAACTTGGTTTCCAGCGGCACTGGCTTCCTCACCGCAGTGGCCTTGACATAGCTCTCCATACTGGAGACACTACCACTTGTCATAGCTGGGGAAAATTGCAGCAGCTCGCGTGAAATGTAACCGTAATAATTCCACAAAAATCACATTTATTTACCGCGACTTTTTTCACAAAGTAACACAACAGTATTCACAATAATTCACAGAGCCGTTATACCGCGAAGCAGTTCGACCGGCGAGCTAACGTTTCTGCCAGCTCGCCGCCTTACGTAGCAAAAGAGAATACAAAAGAAATATGTAAACTGGTTTTATTAATTTAATTACCTTAAAGATGAGATGATTTATGCACGAGAAAGACGGTGGAGTGGGGAGGATGAGGATTATTGTTTGGAAAGAGGATCTCCTTCCAATTAAGACTTCAAGAAGAACAATTTCCGGCGTTTTCTCTCTCACTTTGCTTAATTTAAACTTTTTGGACACACTTTCTTCACTTTTCACACTTGCAGATCGTATCATTCGAAACATATCAAGAGAAGAATGCACTTGTAGATACTTCTTCAGAGTGATATTTTTCTACAAATTCAGAAACGTACGGCCACTTTGCCAACACTGCCTTTATGTCATTCGTAGAGATAGCCTTCTCCGCTACACTGTCCTCCTCCAGGGAATCAATCTCTTCCGCCGCATCTGAATGCTGCTGCTCTTGAAGCTACAGGAGTTCATCTGTTGTCAGCTCCTCTAAGTGCCAGGCCATATTGATGATTTTCAGGCAGTTAATAATGTTGTAGTGCTCCTTCCAAAACTAAGAAGGATTAGATTTGTATTTTCAGTGACTTCAAAGCACCGACGAAAGAGGTGTTTGGTGTACATGGACTGCAAGATAGGGGTGGTGTTGCGTGAAAGGTATAGAACTTTTATGAATTTAAATTCGTCCAAGATATCATCTTCAATGTTAGGAAAGTGAGCAGGAGCATTGTTGAGGATGAGGAAGGCCTTGAGAGGAAGATCGTTCTCCAGAAGGTACTTTTTCACTGCTGGTCCGAAGATAAGGTTGACCCACTCGGTGCAGAATTGCCTGGTGACTCAGGCCTTAACGTTTGCTCTCCACATGACCTGCATCTTCTCCTTCAGGATTTTGTGTGACTTGAACGCTCGTGGATTTTCGGAATGGTAGACAAAGAGCGGCTTAATCTTCAAGTCTCCACTCACATTGGCACAAAGGGTGAGAGTTAGACAATCTTTCATAGGCTTGTGGCCTGGCATTTTCTTCTCCTCTGCAGTTATGTAGGTTTTGGGGGAACCTTTTTTTTTTTTTACCAAAAATGGCCAGTTTTATCATAGTTGAATGCCTGTTGTGCGATGTACCCCTTGGCTGCGGTGAGCTGACGGAATTCACGCACGAAATATTCAGCTACCTTCGTGTCAGATAGAACTTGCTGCTTCTCTATACCTATGAACACCTGTCCTCTTCTTAACAACTATCGAACCAGCCGCGACTGGCCTTAAATGCGTTTGCTGATGTCTCCTCCGTCGATGTTCCAGGGTTCTGTTCAGGAATTCCCTATACAGCGCTTGTGATTTCTTGCAGACGATGGTCTCCGTAATCGTACCCCCTGCGACTTGCATCTCGTTGATCCACAGGAAAAGTAATTTTTCCATCTTTTCGTGGTCAGATGTGCATTGCTTGGGGAGCCTAGAGACACCCTTTGCTGTTGTAACGGCCTTGATCTCATCCTTTCTCTTCAGGATGGTGCAGATCGTCGACGTGCTTTGGTCGCAGTTACGTGTTATGTCCACTACACGCATTCCTCTATCAATGATTTCCTTCTCCAATTCTATCATATCAGCTTTTTTTTCTTCTTCTTCTTCACAGCAGTGTCTTTTGCACTAACCTTCTTAGGATCCATGGCCAACACAACTAATTATCATAAAATAATAGAAAAAACGCACAAAACTTTTTAAAATGCTGAGAAAAGCGCAATAGGGATGCTGCCATTACGAGATAAACACGTGAACTGAGCGAGTGGAAGCTGCGCTTGTTGGGAGAGAGTGTGCGAGCCCAGCGCCGACTAGCGGTCGCTTATAGGAAGCTCGTTCGTACTGCGGATTTCCACTATAGTACATCAAGACTAAAATTCGCACGAGTCTCAGCTCGTACAGGAAATTACTCTTACAATGGTGCACATGTACTATAATACTGTAATACTCTTAAAATAGTGCACATGTACTGTCATGAATTTTAAAACTGAAGTATTTTGTTATTTTAGCCAATCAAATACATTTATTCTTTACACGCTGTAACGATGTTATCGAAAGCGCCACGTTGCCTTTGATTTTGTTTTCGAAACGCGATGTTACGAAAATCACTTCTATTTTTTGAGAAATTAATGCTAAATGCATTTAAAGGTGAAAATATTTTATGAAAGAAAATGAAAAAAGATAAATTAATATTCAAAATGAAATTCTATGATGCATTACAAACCCTAACCCTAATTCAAAAAATTCCAGCCTTTAAAGGTTCGTAGCCTTTTTCTTTTTTTCTCCAAGAACTGGTTGTGACTTTCGTAATTGGCATGCAGCACCACTCCAGTTGTGAAGAAAGTTTCAATGAAATCGGAAATGAGCCAAACCGAAAAGATCCAACATATGTAATAAAGTGAGTTGGAAAGATTCGGTTAACTGAGGTTAGTCTTGCAATAAGTAAGATATAAACTGCCTCCAAGTGTGTTGAAAGTCTTTAAAAACAAATAACCAAGGAAAATAACTAGAATGATATCAGCCAATCGAAATTTTTGGAAAATAAATAATGATGCTGTTATGTGTGGATCTTGTCTATAAAATTAGCTTTAATTGTAGGTCTGCTTGGTTAGCTCTTACCTGGAGACTAAACAAGAACAGAAACCACATACCACAGATAATCCTCTCTAAGACAACAATCTCTTGCACATATCTTTGAATTATCTCTCCTGTCCAGACTTCATCTATAAATTGATTTTGAAATATGGTATCTGCTCATGTGCAGTACTACACATCCCACCAATCATCCCGTTCGACTGGCTATCAACAGTAAAACCAGAGACACTAGAAGTCGGCTCTGGTTCCAAATCACCCTTTACCAATTCTTTAAATTTATCAACTTTTTCGAACACTCTCCAAACTCCTCCCCCTACCAACAGTTCTTCAACAATCTCTTCTTATATCGAAGGCATCTACCTCACATCAGTCTTCTTTGAAGCTATCATCACCAACTACTTCTATGTACACAACTTTTCCTGGTTGCCACACTCACCCTGTCAGCCATTTTTACCAGTTAATATCCACTGCTGGCCATATTCCTGAGGGATGCATCAACACCTCGCCCTTCCCCCACAAAACGCCCATTATCTAGCTATTAGTGTCTTTGGTCTTATCAGATCATCTTATTCTGCTGCACCATTCAAAGAAACACGAGCCAGGGTGGGAGTTACTGCAAGCTCAGTTGATCTGCTATAAATAATAGCCATAATATACCATCTTTGAAGGCGGAAAACTGAAATACCTTCGATCATACTCTGCTAGATCTGGGGAGACACGAGACTGAATAGTATCACTACGGTTATTGTGCTTTTCAGCAGTCACTACTCCACACTTTAACGTTTCGATTCAAATAAATTGATCAGAGTTACATCGTTTCTACACTGACAATTCTAATCCGTCAGCGATAGCTAAGCAGGTAACCTAACCTAACCGAACCGATACCATGTTCCTCATAATATATATAATGTCGATTAATACTGCTACTGTATAAATCTGAATACTGGGGAAAGCATGAAAGTATTTGTATTGTCATAATCTATATATATAAAACTCAGTATGTATGTGTGTAAACCCGCATAACTTCTGAAATTCGAAACTGATTTTCTTCAAACTGAGAATATACATTACTTGTGTTCTAGAGATGGTTTTAGACTCTTAAATTTTTTCACATAATGAGTAATGGGGTCTCTGAGATCAGAAAACCCCCTTTCCCGTGGTAAGTGCTACTACTGTGGAGAAGGAGGGTAACTCTTTGCGAAGTAACTTTTCTTAAAATTTGCTAAGATATTGATATTATTTACCTTTTTTTATTGACATTTCATTATTAACGTACCGTTATCATCTTAGTTAATTACGTTATATTTTTTGACATAATGTCTCCAAAGAAGAGATCTTTCATTGGTCGAAAAACGGCGGTAGTAGAGAAATTGAAAAGAAGGAGACTTCAATTAGACAATCACAAAACGCTGCATGCACAACTATTGCAAGAACAATGGAAAGCGATGAGCAGCTTAGTATTCGTAACAGCTGCAGCCAATCCACCCCCTTACCACATCATTTCTTTCATGTAGATTTCTCTCATGTGGTGCAGTTGAGCGCGCCCACAACCTTAATTTATCACATAGATGTAGCTCCTATGTCTGCTGGTTGTTCAGTATTGTAACTGCAGCGCCGACTACCGCAAAGGAGAGTATATTCATTGAGAGCTTTTTGGCGCGTTCAAAAATCACATACCCCCACCACCCGCTTTTCCATGACAAGGTTAGGGCCTGGAATCTTCCAAACAGACGCATGGCATGTCAGTCGAATTAGCCCTTCATTTACTCCACAAATGTTTTGTCGTCAACGCTGCACTTCCCTGTATCACATGTTCCAACTTAACTGTACCATATATACAAACTATGTCATTTAAATCCCGAGCAACGGCAGGTATGTCTGCTAGTATGTAATATTGTAAAATTGTTAAAGGTACAAAAGTAGAATGTGAAACTCAGACCATGTTGGAATTTCATTGACAAATATATTTATTTGTGCCCAATCACACAAACTCCGATGTGTGTGTGTGTGTCTTTTAGGCCCTAAGGTTGTATTTTGCTCATTTCCTCTTTATTTAGTCTTTGTCTTAAATAATATATCTTTTTTATATCTTCGTATGCCCACTGTGTGTTGTTTTGTTTGCTCGAGGCCTTACATTCTCCGCGGTTTCGCGGGTACCGCCAGCATGGGACGTTCTCAGTCTTATCATTAATGGTGCGAAACTGAGTATTACCATTTGGTTGACTACTGATGAAGAATCAGGGACCTTCTATGTCTGTTTCCCGTCGGGTTCTACACTCGGCATACGTATATGTTTTTTTTTATCTCGTTGTTTATTTACAATGCATTCTTTTCATTTATTAAGTAACAATACACAACGCACCCTTGACTTTTATTAACAGTTTAGTAGAAAGTGGGTTATACATCTTTAGATTGTATACCTGACTTTCTACTAAAAAATTGAAGAAATAGACGGAACGCTGAACTCCAGACTAAACAACTT
>NC_068982.1:185336869-185341417 GCF_001194135.2 Octopus bimaculoides | reverse complement strand
TATATATAGGGATAAAATCAAAATTTACAGGTAAAAACTCAATTAAAATCAATTTATTAAATATCATAAGATAAAGATAATAAAATGATAATAAAATAATAATAAAAGATAATAAAATGATAAGATAAAGATAATAAAATATATAATATATATATATATATATTCTCTGAATATCGCCAAAAACGTAGGAAAACGGAGGAATGCTTTTCTGAATGGCATCAATATGCTAAGTGAAGTGAATTGTCCACGACCAGGAACAGAAACAGTGCCAACCGAGACATTACCTGCACTTACGAAGATTTTAGTTGCGACTATATTTTTAGCCATAAAAATGTTGAAGACCGCACCAGACACTAATCACGTGTACAAGATGAGAGACGGCTATATTAACTTATAAAAAGACAATAAATCAGTGCATTTAGATTCCGAGAACAATTCCAACAAACGGTGTCACTTCAAAACAGCAGGAGAGCACCTAGGAGTTCATGGCCTAGGTGGGCCCCGATCCCTTAGAAAGTCAAGAGCCGAAACACTTGCTTCGTGGGAATTCTTCCTCTGCTGTTTGCTCACCCTGTAGCGAGTTGCCACTTGCTACGCAATCATCTACGAGCTGATAAAAGACAAGTGTGTGTGTGTGTGTGTGTGAAGAGAGAAGAAGGGAGAGAGACTGACAGACAGACAGACAAGCAGGCAGACATTTTAGATAAAATTCAATCCTTTGAATAGAAGACTGAGCGTTACCTTAGTTTCCAAGAGCTCTCTAATGGTGTTCTTTTCTGTAAAGAAATGTGGCGAAAGATAACTTCAGTTACGAGATCACTGCAACAGCCATGGCGTGTTAAGAATGATTTAAAATCTTAACTTTGAAATGAATTCCAATTGGAACGCTTGAGGCGAAGGTTAAAAAAACGCCATCTAAGTTTGATTCGTTTTATTTGTTTCAAATAAACATTTATTTCAACAAAATAAATTGCTATTTAGATTTGGGAATGCTGTAGTTTATTAGTAAAGTGAATCACCCTGTGATATCAGAAGTTTGATGTCTTTATTGTTGTTTTGCCTTGAGTAGACACAGAACGAACAGATATGTAACCAGAGGTTTTCTCCCCGTTACCACACCATAATTATGTGTGGTGGAGTACGTCTAAGAGTACATTATCGAATGTATCCTTATTGCAGTGGATTGGCAAAATCGTAAGAGCGTCGGAAAACGCCTTGCGGTATTTGTTCCAACTCCTTACATACCGAGTTCGAATCCTGCTGAGACCAACTTTGTTTTTCCTCCCTCCGGGGTCGATAGACTAAAGTACCAGTCAAGTATTGAGATCGGTGGTATCGACTAATCCCTTCCCCTCAAAATTGCTGGCATGCGCCTAAGTTAAAAAACAAATAGCGAATATATCCTATATTTAAAACAAGGGAGTGCGATCTGAGGGGAATTTAGCAGGTGTTTCTACCAGGTCGAGCAACAACTGCTTCCTCGTTGGCTGGAATAAACCATCAGTACTCGAATGGGGTGAATGACAGAATCAGTTGAGTGTAGTTACGGATATCTAGTTACATCTCTTTATGTTCTGTGTTCAAATACAGCAGAAATCGACATTGCCTTTCATTCTTCTTTCCAATATGGCCGTGACTATTAAGGCGGCGAGCTAGCAGAATCGTTAGCACGCCGGGCAAAATACTGGGTGGCATGTCGTCCGTCTTCACATTCTGAGTTCAAATTCCACCGGGTTGACTTTGCCTTTCATCCTCTCGGGGGTCTATAAAATAAATACCAGTTGAGCACTGGGGTCTACGTAATCGACTTACCCCCTTCACCAAAATTGCTGACCTTGAACCAAAATTTGAAACCAATATTTTAAGACATGGGAAGGCGGTGAGCTGGCAGAATCATTACCACGCCGGAAAAAGTACCTAGTGGTATTTCTTCCGATTTTACGTTCTGAGTTTAAATTTCACTGAGTTCGCCTTTGCTTTTCATCCCTTCGGGGTCGATAAAATAAGTACCAATTGAACACTGGGGTCGATGTAATCGACTTAATCCCTCCCCACAAATTTCTGTCTTTGTGCCAAAATGTTAAGCCAATATGGTAGTGGCTGTTATTTCGCCCAAATCAGCCTGGTTCAAGCACACTTGTCAGACACTCAGATATCTCAGACATCTGCTTCTACATTGTTCTATTTTCTGTAGTTGTTAAGCTTTTACGTTTTAAAGGAGTTGTAACTGTTATTTTTAGCAGAACAAATGACTACATAGATGCTCCATCATTGCCTTTTTTTTTCTTGTAGCAAAGAACCGATATAAGCAACTGTACTCCACCCACAATATGATGGCTACCCTAAATAGATCCACTATAACCCTAATAAACATACTATCCTCTAATGAGTGACTACTCTATTAAACCTTCTACCCACTGAGTGGTTATCCGTACTAAATACTCTACCGAACTAAATACTTCTAACGGAGGAGTCTCTATTTAGTCGTCTAACCTGCTGCAAATAGCAACCAAATCTCCCTCAAATAACATCCCATTGTCTTTCTTATTAGGAAAAGAATACTTTGAATAATATAATCCTAAGAATTCCTCACTAAAAAGATGGAAAAGTAAGGTGTCTGCCTTCAACCCCTTCAATTTCGTATATAACTCAATCTTTTTATTTATGGCCACCAGACAATTCAGCGATAGCTTCTTCTCGGCCCATTTCTAGGTGAGACTTGCTCGTCACTTAGTTTCAGTTTTTGTTTTCCTGATGATTTGGACCAAACTAAACACCGAGTAATTTAATCGTTCTGTGTCCAGTATCCACTCGGCGCCTTTGGACGGCATGGACCTGCCTCTACAGGTGCCCAATTGCAAGGCAATCGACTTTTCATGGTTTTAATTTTGGCTTCCGTCACCGCTTCGTACTCTCTTAGAGTGGTGCCGATCACCTCAGTATTCCTAGTGTAAAACACTCTTATGCTGACATCGTCGGCACAGACCGGTAAAGATCTGCATTCTAGTTCTCGCGGGATGCCCCTCAAAGTCTCTAGTTTCGGCAGTAGTGGTTCTAGAGTCAATACATATAGAGGGGACGAGAGTGGTGGACAACTTTGACGGACCGAGCACGTGTTATTAAACGGTTTCAGTAGATGGCCATTTAACCACCGAGCAGATGTCAGTATACATTGCTGCGATCCAGCTCTTAAAAGCGGACCAAAACTACCTGCGGTGAGAACATCTGCTGCACTGAGTGGTTGATCCTACTGAAGACTTTCGACCTATGCTAAGTTTCTCACCCATTCCCTTTATTTGCATCGCATAAGGTGGAGGCTGTCATGGATAAATCTATTCGGGATGTTGCGTGTCTGTGCACCACCGGCCAGATCACCGACAGTAAGCCCCAACTCCTTGGCCAAAAGTTTGAACTCTGCTGAATATTAATAGCAGAGAGCTGCACCCAATATAGTGCTGAGTTCAAATCCCGCCGACGTCAACTTTGTTTTCTATTCTCCTAGGATCAATGAAATATAATATCAGTGAAGTACTGGGTCGATTTAATCATCTGCATCTATTTCTCGCTTCAGAGATTTATGGACTTGTGTCTATGTAAAAAAAAATCCGCAATGATTACTTTCAGGCATAAAGCCAAATTTTCCCCATATTGGGGTAGCATTTGGGAAATAGTCGATTATAGTAACTCCGAAAATTTACTGGTACTACATGGGGAGGGCTAGATGAAAAGTTGACTTATATTGGACCAGTACTTTTTTTTTTTTTGTCACGGTAAAATTTGAGCTCCGACACTCTACCATCTGAGAAACATCGACACATCTTACAAAAAGATTATAAGAACAATAGATAAAAAGGCTCCAAATTTATTTGAAATCATTATCAAAGACGATGATAATCAGTAAATTGGTACATTACCTTTAACTGTTACCTTTAACATCACTGCACCTTGCTGTAGTAGTAGTAGTTGTAGTAGTAGGTGGTGGCGGTGGTGGTGGTGTTTAACTCCCATTGAGTCGGTTCCCATTGAACAGGCCTACGGTCGAAACAGCAGCAAACATAACCAATCCACCATTCATTTCTTTTCTCAGGCATAGTGTGTCTAGAATTACATTATCCAATGTGTCTTTACCCTTCATGCATTGATAGAGTAGGGTGTGTAATTTGAGGGAAATGTGGTTGCTATTTCTTGCAGACAGAGCGACCACGTCGGCTGGTGTTTGTATGTTGTTAATGCAGTCGTGTCTGCTACTTTACACGACCTACCTCCTTCGCCTCCAACACTCTAACTATTCTCTTCGTGCAAATTTAATAAGCAATAAGCAATAGGTGTCTTAGTAACTCAGGAAATTGAGGTCTGTAGACAACGTGAGTGGGAGGAGTGTGGGATGGTGGTGGGTGAGGGAATGCTCATTCACTATCAATGCTAAAATAATAACTAATTCATACACTTGCATGAATATCGCTTTATATATATATATATATATATATATATATGTGTGTGTGTGTGTGTAGTGGCTAGAGATCTATCATACATATACTTACATACATA
>NC_068982.1:185331144-185336859 GCF_001194135.2 Octopus bimaculoides | reverse complement strand
ACATACATACATACATACATACATACATACATACATACATATGTGCGTGCATGTGCATGTGTGTGTGTGTGTGTGTGTGTGTGTGTGTGTGTGTGTGTTTGGGTGTAGGGTTATATGGTGCATCAGGTAGAGTAGTGGTTGAAACCTTCTTGCTTTCAGTTCGGTGCCCTTGCGGTTGAATAGGAAGCAGTTTAATGTGTCTAGTCTTTGTTGCCAGTCTACAGCTTTTCTCACACTAAGACTGCTATCAGCCCTCACTTTGAAAGTGATTACTTGGCGGGCCCTAGACTGACATTGCAGAGAATCTCGGACCCCAGAAATATAGTATGCAGACATACGTAGGTGAATACGCCCCGACATTTATCAATCACTTCTCTAATGCCTTGTGGGCGAATCAAGAAAGGTAAAGGTTATTAGAGTAACTCTGAGAGAAAAACAGAGTGGCGATTTGCTTTAAGGCGGTTTCCACCAGAATAAACGTCCAGTAACCTCCTGTAGCTTGGAACTGGATGTATCTCCTCTACGGCGAAAATAGTGATACTAGGAAATAACAAATACCAACTTCACTACAGAGCTCCCTTTACGCGAGCAATTTTTCCTGTAACGTGAAATATAAATCTTGGATCTCTGACAAGTCTGGCAACAGGAGTAGGTCTGACTGTGCTGAAAACGTCAACGGTACAGGGTAATAGTCGTTGGCAGCTGGGATTGATAAACACCTGTGCACCTTATCTAGAAACAACGCTGCTCCTCCATCTGAGGAAAGACCTACGAAAGACGGCCGAAAAATTGTTCAACAGGATAACAAACTTCTGCTAAACCTTTCGACGTGTAACACCAAGCCAGTTCGAGCGTCGAACGACTCTCATAGCCATTAACTGAATTTCTGAAGTGTAACATTGAACTCACTCAGTCCAAGCAACATGATGAGGGTTCTCTTAATGTGATTGGTGAGGACCACGCTTCCCTCAGAAATGGCTACCACGTGGATGAACATCATTAATATGGTTCTACTATAAGAAACAGTCTGTTGTCTAAACTGACCGAGACACCAGTTGGCATTAACGAGCAGATTACCGCTATGTCACATTACTAAGTATCTATACACCAAGTCTAACATTTGATAGTCAAATTCCCATCCTGAACGAAACTCCACCTGGACGAAACACCATTCTGGGAAAAGTTAGTACTGCATGAAAATCTCAAAAAGGTGCGGGGAAGAAAAATCGCGTGAACTGACCAATATTCCAGCAGAAATCTTGTCGTGCGGATAGCTATTTCTACAGGTGGAACCAGGAGTACAAGAGGCATACACACAGATTAATAGCTAGCGTCTCCAACCAAACATTCACATGTCCTATAGACCACTAAAGCTGCACATGGAGGATTGAAATGTGCAGTCTTTAAAAGACGCATATGACGAAAATTATCATTTTCAAATTCGATGGACAACGATAATCACATATTCGCACACACACATGTACATAACACATGCATACATATAAAAATACACACGTTAGTTGCCCTGCAGATGCGAACATCTCTACTAATATCATCGATATGAATATTTGCAGATAACTACTTCGAAACCTGCACCTCTTCAACACTCATTATAAATTTATATTTATACCAATAATTACTCTTGCACTTGGTTATGTTATTAAATGAGTGGTAATCTGGAAAACCCTTGGAAAGAAAGAGACCAGCCAACACAAACTTTACAGATAAGTCTGTAAACGGAGCAATACAAATATACGAGACTTCTTAATGTTCGATGTGTAACAATTATCGTCGTTATTATCCAAATTCCAGTGATGAAGCTTTTGTTTCTTTATTAGAAACTGGCTCATTTCTCCTCGGAAGAATTCTTATTGATAAAAAAAAAGTTAAAACAAACATACATACATACATACATACATAGGTGCTACTTTGTCGTGTGATCTACAACTTAAAGAGCGATTACTTTAGGTTACTTTTTAGTTAACTTTTCAGTTTCTAAAACCCCCTAAGATGTTCTTGCGTTTCTAGCAGATGTTCGCTCAATTCATCGATAAAATTATTCAAATTTGTATTTCATCCTTATTATCAAATTGCTATCCAAATTTTTTACAATAGATTCTTTTATACATACTTAGCATTGTAAATGTATTTTTTCAAACTTCTTACTATTTTAATAATGATAAAATTATGTTTCATTTATGACTTAGTAAATAATAAGAAATCAAGAATAAACAATATAATAACTAAAATAAGCGTGTAGGTCACACAAGTTTGGCAGCCGCGAGTTTTGCAACGGAAAGTTGCCAAAATTTCACCGTTTTTTCCCTTTTTCTTGAAGCTTCTTTCATTTCTCCAGCACAACGATGACATGATGCAACATTTTCTTCATCAGCTAAAAGACCATTTCTTCGTGAAAATGCAACTACCTTCGTCTCGTCGCTCGCTGATCACCGGTAAAAATCTTTTGCCAACATCTTAAAGGTTTTTAGAAATTGAAAAGTAAACTAAAAAGTAACCTAAAATAATTGCCCCTTAAGTTGTAGACCACACGCCAAAATAGCATCCATAATACATACATACGTACATACATACATACATACATACATACATACATAACCTGGCAACCTCGAGGACTACGTGGTACTGGATTGTCAAATATACCGATGTACTGGGACTCACTCTTAAAAATGACCATAACTGCTTTTATTTTATTACATATATGACACATATGTATATGATACGTATATAATACAAAACTACAAAACCATATTAAAATACAAATCCAAAACCGAAGGAAACACAAACGTGAGCGAAGAAAGAAAAAAAGACGAAAAGGAAAAAGTGGGAGAAAGAAAGAAAGAAAGAAAGGAAAAGCAAAAAGAAACATCAATTCAACACCATGTACCTCAATTGGTCGCACAAGGTTTCAACGGAACCTACAGAAGCAAGCCCACGCGCTCGCAGTATTACCACGGACGATGGCGAAACTAAGGCATTGGGACAGCCAAGCACTCTCACGGGCATCACCTGACACCTTGTGAAATGTGATTTTTATTTATTTATTTATTCATTTATTTAATTATTTATTTATTTATTTTCTTAACCAGGTCATTAGATATTTAACAGTAGTCTTCATTAGCTTCAAAATCGGCCGACTTCTTTTACCGGACAAATTCTCTTTCCGAATATCACGTAGAACTTTAAAATTTCTAAACCACCTATGAACACACAAGACTCCACGGTTCCAATATCTTTATGCAATTAATTAGCGTTTTCAATGATCATTGATTATGAAATAGGTACACTCTCGGATCGCTTTTTCACTAAATCACTTAAATGACTTTGTATCTAGTTCTGTGGGTTTTATTTCTTTAAATATTTGCTGCACATCAATATCTTTACATGATTCAGAATCAGTCATAAATTACATTAACTTGTCCTTTAGTTTCTTAATGTTATAAATTGTTCAAGAATGTATTATGTTATATAGTCATACACAATAGCAATCTGGTTTTTACCTCCTTTCAAACACTGTATATTTTCGATTTCCAGGTGCAGTGTGAGAGTTACATGACTTCCTTTCACACCTTTCCTGAATTGATTACTCTTATTAACATTGGAAGACATTTTCACTTATGGGTGAGTGAAAAATATATAAATAGATAAAGGCAGATATAAAACATTTATGCGATAGCGACTGTTCTCTTTAACTTGAATGCAGACAATAATAGAATAACCTTGGCGGCTTGTGAACATGCTTAAGAAAAATTAAAAATCTGATGCCGGGTTACTGGATATTGAATTGATGAAACTCAGCTGTTTGCACGTGTGAGTATATGTGTTTGCGTATGTTTGTATGTTTGTATGTAGTTGGCAAAAACGTTTGATAGGCACTCGTATATTAGGTAACTTAGTGGGTATATACTTTATACAATATTATAAATTTAGTCTCATAACAGCCAATTCATGTTATGGAACGATTTCATGTTGAAGGCACTTTCGAATGTAAAATGGTAAATTAACAATAATTGGACATGACTATTATGAGATTAGATTCATGATATTGTATAAATAATACACACGCACACGCACGCGCACACACACACACACACACACACACACACACACACACACACACACATAATTTCGCAACCCTCTATAATATCTTTCCATCAGAACTTACTCTACAGTGTAATTATCCTTCAACATAGTTCCACCTACCTCAGAAAAAAAAAAAAAACTTACCAAACACTGTATAAATTTAAGATGATCTCTAATGTACCATAGTCTGACGAAGGTTAGCAAGCCGAATTTCGGAATTTCTGTTACCGTTTTTCTTATAAAAAATATAATAAATATGTAAGGGGAAGGGTTTATACAGTGCATCCAACTTAGCAAGAATGCTATTACTTAAGGCTGCTTCTTCATAAAATGTGAGGTCCCACATTCTTTCTCGACCTTCTTATAGAGAAGCATATTTCAGATTAGGATGGCTACTGGATGATAGTAATTTGATAGCAGCTATATCCTAGGCTTAGTGGCATACACAGGAGTCAGCTTAAGAACATTGTCTGCAATTTTCCTTGAGACCCGTGATTTATGTCAATATGGCTAAAGTACAGAAATGGTCAAGCGGAAGATTACAAATACCAGATTCAGTTGCTATGCCCTAGCAGGAAAATATGCAGCAGACGCGCTTTCACGCGTCCACCTTAACGCTCTGCACGCCCCGGAGACAATCGATCTCGAGCTGATCGCGGCAGATCAGGAAAACGACGAAGAGCTTAGTAGGCTACGGAATTCGTCGTCCCTCAAATTCCAGCTGTTACTATTATCTTCTTCTACCGCTCATATATGGTGTGATACATCCACTGGCCATGAACGTCCTTACGTCCCCGAACAACACCGACGAAGTGTTTTCACTGCCCTTCACTGCCTATCACACCCCGGCATTCGTGCCACACAGAAGATAATAAGAACTCGTTTTGTGTGGACGAACGTTAACAAGGACATTCACACTCTCACATACACATACATCTTTAACGCTACAATAAATATTTCTGTTATTCATCTTATACGGTTGTCTTTTCTATCGTCTCATTACTGGCTATTTATGTTATCGTAGTATAACATATTTGTATATCATATTTGATATATTATTTTGTGTTCGACCGTGTGACACGTTTAAATAAAAGGAGTCCTCTGTTTTTCCATTCGTCACCATTTCTCCTTTTTGAGTTCGCACGGTCGTTCTTACATATGTATATAATGTACTGTTTCGTTATTGGTGAGATCAACAGAAAACTTACTCCATCTAGTAGGAGATAAATATCATTTAATATACACAGTATTTAAATTAGAGCTACTATCATGTTCACACTGTGAAAACACGAAAATCTGATAAACTTGTATAGCGCACCGTGTGTTTCCAAGCAATCTTTCAGACTAACATATACAAAATGACCGGTCTTTTTTTAACTCCACTGATCTACTAAATTCCAGGTGTGAAATTTTCATTGAATATAAGCATCTGGAGAAATTTCTTTTATTAAACTGGAAAACACAACCCTCTCCGGATGAAGCATGCGATCTCACAAACTTTGATCATCTACTTGCTGAATTAATTTACATCGACCATATTAATTTTGATTCGAACTGACCAAACGGATGTTTTTTTTCTTATTCTCATTTCCTTCTTTTTTTTTTTTTTTTTTT
>NC_068982.1:185329264-185331134 GCF_001194135.2 Octopus bimaculoides | reverse complement strand
TTTTTTTTTTTTTTCTTTTAACTTCTTCTCGTCCTTTCTTGTGTTTTCTGAAAATCAAGCTTTTTTCTTTTCTTTTCTTGTTTTTGTTGTTTTGGAGGGGTTTTTTCAAAGACCAGCGTCCTTTACTGTTTTTACAAGTAAGATCAATAATGTGTATTCAAGTCTGAATGAAAAAAAGTTTCTGACAGATTTCACGGACACAATTGACATTTTATGTAAAGATGTTCAATGAAAAAACATCGTTAATCAACACACGTTGGAGGTGTTTGAACACTGAGAAAAGCGATGACGAAGATTTTACCACATATGCGGGTAGAGTGAACAGAGAGTACGAGAGATTTAAACTGGATAAACTAACTTCGGACTCGTTCAAGTGCCTGATTTTTGCTCAGGGACTTACTGCTAAAAAGGACGCAGAAGTCAGAACGAAAATTCTCGCAAAGCTGGAAATGAACCAGGATGTAACTCTCCGGAAACTGTCAGAGGAGTGCGATATGATATTAAAAGTGAGGCACGACACAGAAGAAATCCAACGATATACAACAGGAGATAAACCCATGCATGGCATGCGGTGAAAGGCACCTGAGAAAAGAGAGTCCGTTCAAAAGTGCAAAGTGTTTTCCTTGTGGGAACACAGGACACATTAAACCGCACTTCAGAACTAAGACGACAAAAAATTGGACCAAGCGTGAAAAGATAAAGTTTGTCATTAGAGAAAAAAAGTTTGTACATCGAACAGAAAATTCGTCAAAGTGAGAATCATTAAACCAATCTGGCACAGAATGCATGGAATTATTTAAACGTGGAATACCCCCATTAGTGTTCCCTGTGAAAATGTAGTCGGCACGGATAAAAGTTCGAATGCAGTCGAACAACCGAGACAAAAAAATTTATTAAATTGTTTCCAAATGTGTTTTTGGAAGTATTAGGCTGTTGTACTAAAACAAAAGCGAGGATCGCAGTTAAAGAAAAGGCAACATCTTTTTTTAGGCCCAAACGGAACGTGCCGTTTGCGGCGTTAGACCCGGTCAATAAAGAGATAGAAAGTCTAGCTATAATTGAAAAAATCGACCATTTAGACTGGGCACCTCCGACGGTTTATGTAAAGAAGAAAAAAAACAAAGAACAAAGAGTGTGTGTGGATTTTTCAATTGGATTAAATGACTGTTTAGTCGAACACAACTATCCATTACCAAAACCAGAAGAAGTGTGCTCAAAACTAAATGGCGGAAAAATGTTCTCGAAGTTAAATCTCTCGAACGCCTTTCTATAGATACAGGTAGAAAAGATTTTTTTTTTTAAATGCTAAAATGGGAGGCGGGGTGAATAAAGTAAAATAAAATTACTTGCTTCACAAAGAAAAAGAAATAACTAAAAGGGGAGATGTAGCGAAAAGTTGTAGGGTTGTGGGATGTTGTCTCACAGTTGATGGCAGTAACCTTCATTTCTCCCTCTGGCCAAGGTTCTAACTGGTCAGCCAGACTTCGTTCTCACTGAGTCGTCACCATGTGACTGGACTCGTTGAGTCGTCACCGACTGGTGACTAAACTAACATTTTGCTTGGGGTTTCTTGCTTTTATAACTATCCAGAAGAATAGACATATCATTGAGAACAATAAATTTAGTTGGTGGTCTTGTTATCTCTATTCTAGATTTTGGTGGAGTAGAAGAGGTTAGAAAGGGTCAAGTGGTGAAGACATTATATCGGGCTTAGCTAAAGGCATCTGGAAAATGTAAAATTGCTGTCAGAGAAAAACCATTGTTCCACCATGGGAAAAGTTTTGTTGCAGTGTTAATTTAAATTTGGCTATGGTGGATCGAATCCACTTCATGCATGCAAGATCCACGTGACACTTATTCGGTAGCCATG
>NC_068982.1:185323877-185328285 GCF_001194135.2 Octopus bimaculoides | reverse complement strand
TATATATATATATATATATATATTTTATTCTTTTATTTGTTTCAGTCACACTGTTCCTTTCACACGCAAAACGCTCATATATGTAGATATGAATGTGTGTAGGTACACACACACAGTCATTTTACGAAGTTGTTCAGATATGAATATAGATACAAATAATAGCTCATAATATTCAGGGACTCCTTAGATGGAAAAAGAAGTGATGAAATTTATTCACCGAAATCGAACCACGCAAGCATCTGCCGTAAAACAGACGATCGTATTATCACTACACCAAAGAAGTTTGCCAACTTTCAGTATGTTATATATCTTGACCAACGATCAAGTCCACCCTGCGTTACAAAAACACGGGGTTCAAATTTCTTTTATTAACTAGGTGAGGCCGGAACATCATTTTCATCATCATCATCATCATACAGTGGTGCTTGCTCGGACATTTTCAATCCACGCACGCCAACCATCCTGCATTAGTTTAACGAGGTCTTCGGAAAGATATCCAGTGTGTTCAGTACGTTGTGCTCAGACGACCTGCTTGAGTACGGTCATGCTTTGACATCCATAACAGTAAGTCACTTGCCAACTCTTGTTTAGCTCGCTAGTAATGTTCTGCGAAGTGCAACCGGTTTTCCCTTGATGGAAACGGGCATTTAAAACACTTGTACAAGTTTAAGGCATTCCCGGTAAAATTGTGTGTGTGCGCCCGGTTTCAATAAATCGGAAAATTATTTTTTGTATGTGTTATTTAGTTCTGTGGAGAATGGTTAGATGGGGCTTTATTAATTGGTATATTCGTATGTCAGGCTGCATGCTGTCCCATTATAAAACTGACTCCAAACGTTCCTTGATTAACATTTATTTTTGAAGGAGTATATCACAGTATTTACTTAATTACATAGTTGCTTGCCAGAAGTGTAATGTACGAGAAGTAGAGAGTAGTTTGTAGTTACCTTAATAACATAAATTAATAGCTTCGCATGAGAGGCGGGGAAAATATTGTTCTCCATAGTCGACAATTCATTTAGCCTAAAGTTGAGATGCAACCAACGACCTTGTCACTTACAAACTTGTCTGTGCAACCTGTGTGCGCCTCTGGTTTGCTTATGACAAAGAATTGGCTGGCTACTTATTTGTGCGGTGAGAGGGGAGGATATGGTGCTGTAGTGACTTCATTTAGGCATAGAGTAGATTCGAACCTGAATCTGCCAATTTCCTATAATATTTCAACAGCATTTTTCTCACAGAGAAACAATAATGACAGCAAGTTATATTTAACATATGGCTTTGCTAAGCCAATTTATGTTTTTGCCTCCTAACCTCTTCTAGGCCATGGACAAGTTAGAATTGAGATAACAGGTCGACCCTCAGCGAAATCTATTGTTCTCAACAATATGTCTCTCCTTCTAACTAGTTTTGTATAGTTATGAATACAAGTGTAGTGAAACTAACACCTCGATCGCCATTACATACAAAACTACCTATCGCCATTAGATACAAAACTACTATCGCCATTCTTCTCATTTAAATATAAACACACGCGAGCGTAGCGGAGAACCCATTCCTTGTCATCACGGGACTGATTAATATTCGAAGCGGCAACTTCTTCGAACCGTTCCCGCCAGAACGCAAACTGACCAATCACAGCCCTTAATAAGGTCACGTGATAATGTTTTTCTACTACTGTCTTGGAGCCGATAATTCGCTATAAATAGAGTAACTCATACCCACCAAATTCGTCTCGGTTCAGTTTCTCTTTGATATCTGTTCCGTGTACCACACGACAGCAGCAGCAGCCAGCGACCACTTCAACAGCTCCGTCCAGCCAACGATGACCACCGCCGCCTACGACTACTGACCAGCATCATCGTCATGACCAACACGATTCTACGATTACTACTAACCAGCATCAATCTCCACCAGCGTCTACACGACTTTCCATGTACACCAAACCAAACCACCGTGGCACATCTCTCTCTTCGATTCTGTTAGGTGACTCAGCTTCACCACGATAAATAAACAGACAAGAATCTCAGCCAGCGACGCACATCTGTATAACAAGAATCACGGCCCGGCATGGAAGCCACAACATCACAACTAGTGATCGCTCTGCCACACTCACAGCCGCAACTCACTTCACATACAGACTCATACTAATGTGTACTTAAGAACTGGTATAAATGCTCACGTGTTACTGACTCTTTCTATCTGCTGTAATAACTCACATACACACACAAGTATCACTCACATACACACGTTTAAATAAAAGGAGTCCTCTGTTTTTCCATTCGTCACCATTTCTCCTTTTTGAGTTCGCACGGTCGTTCTTACACAAGAACTCCATAAACCAAAATCAGTTGGTGAACGGAGACAACTAGAGATGGCCACAGGCAGACAGCCACTTGAGACAAACGGCCAGAGGGAGAAAGAAAACAATCAGCCACTATGAGACATACAACTTTCCTCGACTCTCTTTCACTAGCTCACTTTCTTTTCTCTACAACATTAGCCTATCTCTATCTGTGGTTTACTACTACACAATGATGAGAACACAAAGACAAACTATACAAGGAAAATCTACGATATCTCTCTTTAACTCGCATCCTTTACGAATTATATTATTCATACCAGCCAGTCGTGCTTTTGGCTATATACAAAGTAACAGTAAATAAATGTTTGTTTACAACTTCGATCACAGTTCTTCTTTAATCTTGCACATCTGCAACATCAACACCCGTTACAATTGGTAACTGCCGACTCCAACATATATCATTACATTTACTGTTACAACTGGTGACCACTGACTCCACCTAAAATTACAGTGTTCATGGTACGTACTTTGAGAAGTGCATTGAAGATGAAGTAATTCTTTTAAACACAGGTCGAGCAGTGACCAATAAATCTGTGTTCGTCTATCTTCTCTGGTACCATCTCGAATCACTGCGCTAATTCTGGCGCGCTTTCACTTTTATGGCCCTTACGCAGGAACATCTGGAACATTTCTGCAAGCTGATTGGTTGATATTTAGGGTACATCACATTATCCAAGTGTGGTCTGACCCTAATCACTAAACATGCAAGGTTCTAATTGTAGACCTCGCTACAGTATACTTTTCTTGGGTTTTTTTTTTTTCTCTTCCAAATACATGCCACTGGTAGAAGGAAAAACGTTTCATGAAATTAAAGGTAAATTCTTCCGTAAATTTACATGCTTAAAGAAAAGACAGTTTTATCTTTTCTTCTTTTAGAGCCAAGGGAGAATGATACACCAGTGTTTAGGTCTATAAAGCCTCATGAACCTAGTACAGATCTACTTTGCCTGAAGATAAATTATTTCTTTTTTCACATAGAAAATGAATTGAGTATATTTTTAACTAGTAGTAATTTACATAATTAAAAACATAAAAGGCGCTAAAGAAAATAATTCAACTGAACCTATGGAATGAATATTAAGGGATCTCATCGGTTTGGCTGCCAGCATCAATTCTGTTCGAATTGATTGCATTCTCAGTGTAATGATACACTTTTCTTGGCTAATGAACGCCGTGAAAATCATTTTCGCTATAAATCAATAAATAAAGAGTTAGTCACAGACACATTCATGCTTGTTTCCATAGTAACAAGCGGGGCATGAGAACTCATGTGCCTGTGAGAAAGCACGTTTTGACAAATATATTTCTTTATTGCCCACAGGGGGCTAAACATAGAGGGGACAAACAAGGATAGACAATGGGATTAAGTTGATTATATCGACTCCAGTGTGTAACTGGTACTTATTCAATCGACCCAGAAAGGATGAAAGGTAAAGTCGACCTCGGCGGATTTTGAACTAAGAACGCTAAGCATTTCGCCCGGGGTGCTAACGATTCTGCCAGCTCACCGCCCTGTGTTGACAAATATATTGAAACCACTTGTTTTACCTGTCTATTGACAACTGAACATGTGAATTTATAAACTGGTTAACAAAATGTTTGTTTTTTTTATTAAATATTTAATTTGTAACGTGTTGTTCAACGCATTTGCATCAGATGCCTATTGAATGATTTAAACAACTTGTTTACACATTTCTTTTTGTCATTGAGGTGTTTGTGAGGTGTGCTAAAAATAATAGCTAAATAGCGTTTTTGGATCTATTTCAAAACGGGGGCACCAGTTTTCATTTATGTTTTATGTAGTGTTTTTGGTACCGAAAGACTTTCAAACTTCGTATACTTATCTATTTTGTGTTATAGAACAGAAAAAAAATTTTGTATTCGAATTTATTTCATGTAAAAAATTGTCTTATTTCGATAATTTCTACTAATCACTGACGTCTATTCAGTTGAAAACAGTTAGCGCTGTAACGGTGTATATCGTATTAATCCCCTAACCCTAACCCTAACTAGACTGTTAACCCTAACCCTAACTAGACTGTT
>NC_068982.1:185318058-185322824 GCF_001194135.2 Octopus bimaculoides | reverse complement strand
TATTTTTGCCATAACCTTAACTCTAACCCTATAACTCATAACCATAACCCTAACCCTAACCCCAACCCTAACCCCAATCCTAACCCTAAAACCCTAACCCTAAAACCCGAACCCTAATCCTAAAACCCTAAACCCTTACTAGGGAATAATGATATAATTAAACAGGGAATAACACACTTGACACCGAACAGCACTAACTGTATTCAGCTGAATAGACGTCAGTGATTGGTTGAAATTACAGAAATACGACAACTTTAACATGAAATAACTTGCGATGTACAATTTTTTGTTAAGAAGGTTAAGAGAAGAAGTTGTTTTATATGACACATTCTACCAGTGTCCCAAGTTTCAAAGTGTTTCGTTAAGAAAACAAGTGTTGCCCGTCAAATCACAAAGATCCGCAACTGCAACAACTCCAAATGAGAAGGATAAATAATCTCAAGAAGTCAATAATTAATCCCCTGAATTAAATACTATAATTTTTTTTTCTTTTCTGGGAACTATTGAACACGTGTTTTGGTTTCAATTCATCAGCACATTGCTGTCCTACTTTGACTGCAGACAGACATGAGACTTAAACATATGCAGAAAGAGTAGAATACTTTTATGACCTTGATTATTTTGTAAAACTGAAGAAAAATGAGCCAAGAAATAACTCAAAGTAGCCAGCAGCATAATTTTGGACTACAAAAACAAGGAAAAGCATGCTAAATACTTTTTAAATATGCTAAATAGAAATAGAAATAAGGTATGCTAAAGACAGATTTCAGATCAATTGAAATCGTCTTCGCTTCGAGAGAAGGTAAACAAACACACAGCTATTAACGTGCATATGTCAATAAAATGGATAAGACTCTGAAAAGAAACCGGTATTAATGCTTCGAAAATGACTTCTCCACTGGTGACTATACACACAATACCAATCCCCCACTGTGCCTCACATTTATTGATTACGAGAAGGCCTTTGATTCGGCTAACACGTCAGCCGTGCTCAACTCATTAGAAGATCAGAGCATCAAAGAAACTATATCTGGTATATCGATAAACAGAAAAAGACAAATGAATGGATAAACAAACAATTAGATACATATGCGTGCTGTGTGTCTGTACGTGTGTGACAGTGCGAGACAGAAGACGTTTGTGTGTATATGTACCCGTGTGTGCGCGTGCGCGCGTATACGAGCGTCTGTGCGCCTATATACACAAACACATACACACACACGTACGTACGTATGTGCATACGTACAGACACATTCATGCATAATCGTGTATTGCGCGTATGTCATAGAAGTGTCATTTTTGACTTGTAAAATCACATCAATGCGTTTATAATGACTTTTTGTTTATTTCTTGAGGTGTCAAAATTTTCATTGCACCGGTACGACCCCGTTACCGACGTGGTTCTTCTTCTACTGTTGTTGTTACTACTACTACTACTACTATTACTACAGCAGCTGCTGCTATAATTAAGCAGTAATAATACAAACTGGTTTGGAATTCAAATTCCTAACATTCCCAAACTCCATTCATACACTAATGAAATGGATAAACTACACAACCTGTCACAGCTTTACATCCTATTTAAAATATATAATGCAGCAATTAAGGGTTGTCTTCACATACCACTGGCCTGATTCACTTCCATGAACTATCTTCACATACAATTGACCTACTTCACAGACCACCAACCATCTTTATTGCATCTCACCGCTCACTTTTACTTACCACTAAACGTCCTAGGCATGGCTACAGAGATGGAGGCATGGCTGGGTGGTTAAGAAGTTTGCTTCACAACCACATGGTTTGAGGCTCAATCCCACAGTACAAGTGTATTTTACTGTAACCCCAGGTTACAGTAAATTTGGTTGGTGGAAACTTTATGGAATCCCCTCGTATATACATCATCATCATCATGTAACATCTGTTTACCATGTTGGCATGGTTTGGACGGTTTCACAGGAATTGGCAAGCCAGAATGCTGCCAAAACTGTCTGTTTTGGCATGGTTTCTATGGCTGAATGCCCTTCACAACACCAACCACTTTACAGAGTGTGCTGGGTACTTTTTACATGGCACAGGTGCTTTTACATGGTGCTGACACTGGTGTGGGGGGTGCATGTGTGTGTGTGTGTATATATTTGGTGTTTGTCCCCTATGACTGCTAGACAACTGGTGTTGGTTTGTTTACATCCCAGTGATTTAGTACTTCAGCAAAAGAAACCAAAATATCGAACTTAAAAAATAAGTACTGGGATTGATGTGTTTGACTAAGACCCATCAAGGCAGTGGCCCAACATGGCTGTTGTCCAATGACTGATAAAAGCAAAGGATAAAAGATAAATACCGCTGACCAGTATCACATGCTACTAAGCACAGTGTTACCACTGACCACCATTACAACAACCACATGCAACTAACCATATTCACATACCAATTAATATCTTCACATATCACTGATTCATTGATTATTACTTCACATCAGACTCACTAGATAGTGTAGCTACTAACTAGCTTCACATGTCATTCTCATACCACTCACTACCCTTTCATACACCTTCATATACCATTGGCCACCTTCAAACATCACTGACCACATAGTACTTTTTATGGCTGAATCAGGTTGGGAAGACCTATATCCACAACCATTTCCAGACATTTTCTCCATGCTGAGAGTGTGGAAAAGAGAAACTTCCTAAGATTAGAGACCTAACCCAGTAGAGTAGCTCGGCAGAAAGAGTGAGGGGGTTGGTCTACCCCAGACAATGCTTTTATGGGGTTGACACTTTTGGGTCTGGTGTATAAGCCTCTATAGACTTGGGTCCAGGGCAGGCAGCAAATTCAAGAGCTACCTTGTGCAGCATGCACTCTAGCTGTGTGTGTGTGTGTGTGTGCGCGCACGCACGCATGTATAGATGTGAATGTTTATATTGTCATTGACAATTTGCTTTGAATCCAGCTGACCCAAAAAATTCTCCCTAATAATGACTTCAAATTTTAGCACAAGGTGCAGTAGTTTTGCGGGAGGAGGTAAAGGATGAAAGGCAAAGTCGACCATAGTGGAATTTTAACTCAGAATGTTAGGATGGACAAAATGCCGCTAAGCATTTTGCCCAGCATCCTAACAATTCTGCCAGTTTGCAGCCTCAATCCTTCCTCCTCCTCCTCATCTTATTCTCCCTCTCATCTCCAGCAGCACTCTGTCCTAAACTGTCTCCCTTTCTCTTTCTCTATCTAACTCCACTTCCATCCCAAACCTATTTCCACTAGTGAATACTAAAAAATTAGTTGTTCTTTACCAAATCTCAAAAAACTAAGGGCAAGGAAAACCTTTTAGTGCTTCTACATGATTGTCTAACCTGCAAGAAGTAGCAACAAAACTTCCCTCAGATCAAAACCAAGTCCCTTAAAAAAAGAAGAAAGAAAAGAAAAATTCAATTATATAGTTCTAGATACTATATCTGGTGGGAAAAAAAGCTGAATGCCTTATATCAGTGGTCTGTTGTAGCCAGAGCTGACCTGAGACAATATGATGAATTTTAAGATGATTTGGCTGCTAATTCTAGCAAATCAAGCAACCACACAAAGTATCAGTTTCTTATACAGGTATACTTAATCAAAGGTGACCTGGAGCTAGGCAACAAGAACAACAGCAAAAACATATCCAACAGTGACAATAGCCACAAAGATCCAACATATGTATTAGCTCTATGATTACTATATGACAACCACTACCACCACCATCACAGTCACTGTTACCATCAACATCACTACCATTATCAACATTACTGCTATCACAATCACATTTTCTAATGACCATTTCGATATATTTCCATCAATCTGTCTGTCTGTCTATCTGTCTGAGAGTGTATCTATCTTAACATTAACTGTCTAGTGATCAATCTTACCCCTCCCCTCTCTCTCTCTCTCTCTGTGATAGTTGCTACACAAGTAGTAATTCAATCTAATTTAGTTTAATTGTAACAATAAACAGGAAGTAAGCAGTTCTTGGCAAATATATTTCCTATCCATTGTTTCATAGTCAGGTTGCAAATCAGAATTAACATAGTCCCTACATATATTGTTAGGGCAAGCAGCATCGTATTGTATCTTCTCAAAGCAACCAACACACATACAGTTTACTTGGCAATCAGGAGGACCTGACTTTGATCCCATTGCATGTCATTTTGACTAAGAATCATTCACAATAGCCTTGGGTTAAACTAAGCCTTGTGAATGAAACTGAGTCATGGGAAACTGTCTGAAAGCCTATCAAAGAGACTATAATTATAATTAAGAAGGCCAGCTTTTTCACAGTTTCACTGACTCTACTTAAGATCAATTGCTTTAAGAGTATGAGGGTCCATGGAATACTCTGCTACTTACACTATAACTAATGAGTTGTCAGCAGAATTGATTGAACAACTGGAATATTCATTATACAAAATGACAAAGGATTCAATTATTGTTTAGATATACTCTTTACTCTTTTACTTGTTTCAGTCATTTGACTGTGGCCATGCTGGAGCACCGCCTTTAGTCGAGCAAATCGACCACAGGACTTATTCTTTGGAAGCCTAGTACTTATTCTATCGGTCTCTTTTGCCGAACCGCTAAGTTACGGGGACCTAAACACACCACCATCGGTTGTCAAGCGATGTTGGGGGGACAAACATAGACACACACAAACACACACACACATATACATATATATATATATATACATATATACAACAGACTTCTTTTCAGTTTCCGTCTACCAAATCCAC
>NC_068982.1:185316488-185317516 GCF_001194135.2 Octopus bimaculoides | reverse complement strand
AAATACCAGTCAAGCACTGGGGTCATTGTAATTGACTTATCCCCTACCCCCAAATTTGCTGTCCTTGTGCCAAAATTTGGAACTAATATTATTATGTTATTAAGGCAGCAAGCAAGACAAAATGTTTGGCAGTATTTTATCCATCTTTGTGATCTGAGTTCAAATTCTACCAAGGTTAACTGCTTTTTATCCTTTCAGGGTTAATGAAATAAGTATCAGTTGAGAGTTGGGGGGGGGGGGTACATGTAATCAACTAGCCTCCTCCACCCCCACCAAGATTTCAGGACTTTTGCCTATAGTAGAACAGATTATTATTTATGTGGCAAGCTGGTAGAAACATTAGCATGCTGGGCAATATGCTTAGCAGCATTTCATCCATCGTTATGTTCTGAGTTCAAATTCCACCAAGGTTGGCATTACCTTTTATCCTTTTAAGGGACGATAAAATAAGTACCAGTCAAGCACTGGGATTGATGTAATCAACTTACCCACTCCTACGAAATTGCTGGCCTCGTGCCAAAATTTGAAATCAGTATTTCTTCTGGCTTTACACTCCGAGTTCAATTTCCACCAAGGTCAACTTTGCCTTTCATCCTTTTAGGGCAAATGAAATAAGTACCAGTTGAGCACTGGGTTGATATAATTGACTAGCCTCTTCCTGCAAAACTTCAGGCCTTGTACCTACTGTAGAAAGGATGTTCAGTAGTTTTATTTTTATAGCGTGCTTTCACTTCACTACCGAGCACAGCTCTGTGCCTTGGGTATGTGCTGTGGTGCTCTTATGGTTATTGTATTGAAAGTGTTTTGCGTAGGATGTGTGCAGTGCCCAGAAGCGCAATTTTCTGTATGTTATATATATTTGTAAGTCCTGGTGTTTTTGTTATGTATTTGTCTGAATATGTTTTTATTATACCTAAGGCACCTACTATGATAGGAATTGTTTCTGTTTTTAGATTCCACATTCGAGTTACCTCTATTTCCAGGTCTTTGTATTTTGAAAGTTTTTCCGTTTCTTTTAGGGAAACGTC
>NC_068982.1:185306385-185314545 GCF_001194135.2 Octopus bimaculoides | reverse complement strand
CCCGCCACTGTTTGACAACTGGTGTTGGTGTGTTTACCTCCCTGTAACTTAGCAGTTCAGCAAAAGAGACCAATAGAATAAGTTCCAGACTTTAAAAAGAAATAAGTATTGGGGTCGATTCATTCAACGAAAAGTTCTCCAAGGTGGTGCCCCAGCATAGCCACAGTCTAATGGTTGAAACAAGTAAAAGATAGAGAAGGAAGCTTCCCTATTCTTTATGTATATATACATATATATATATTTATACACACACACACACACATATATATATCATCATCATTATCATTTAATGTCCGCTTTCCATGCTGGTATGCATTGGACGGTTTGACAGAAGCTGGCTAGGCAGAAGATTGCACCATGCTTCGCTGTCTGTTTTGGCATGATTTTTACAGCTGGATGCCCTTCTTAATACCAACCAATCCACAGAGTGGACTGCTTTCTACATGGCACCAGCACATGTGAGGCCACTTTTGGCATGGTTTTTTTACAGCTGGATGCCCTTCCAAATGCCAACCACTTAATTGTGTAGCCTAGGTGCTTTTTACATGGCACCAGCACTGGCAGGGTCACCAAGTAACTTGCAAGACAAAGATCCTTTGAGAGGGGAGGGGACATTGGAGGAGGTGATCTTGTGCCAGACGATGAACGGTGAAAGTGTGACAGAGACAGAAACAGGTGTCTTGTTGTAGGGGAGACATATGGTTATCTGGTCAGGGAGAGAGAGAGAAAGATTGAGGCCAGGAATAGGTATGTTGCTGTAAAGGAGATACATGGTTAACCAGTCCAGTGGAGAGAGCAAAAGAAAGAGAGAGAGCAGGAGAGAGAAGTGCCAGGGCATGCTCACAAGGAACAGGAATCAGAATATAAATGGGTTGCTAGAGTTGAGCAAGGGAGAGATAAATGGTGGCAAAGTGGTAGTGCATACTCTCAAAATACGGGATCAGAATATAAGTGGTGGGATATTACCAAGGTGCATGAGTAGGGAGTAGCGATTTTGCAAAAATGCAAAGAATGTGGGGGTGGGGAATGCAGTGACTGGTAAAACCTGGGCATATAGAGGGGGTGGGGAACAACAGTATAGCAATGATACAGTGAGCAGGGCAGTGAGGACAGGATAAGGGAATAAGAGATAAGCATAGTGCATGAAAAGAGGTAGTTTGGTTTGTTGGGATAGGGTGTAGAAAAAGTTTTGTTGTTGTTACATATGGGTAGAACTCACAGTGCTTCTAAAACTCAGTTTTGCTGAAGTGGGCAGGTCTTCTCAAGAGCCTCATATCACCAGACATTTCAGTCCATTGTCATCTCCTCCATGAGGCCCAACATCCCGAGATCAGTCCTCACCACTTCATGCCATGTCTTTCTGAGTCTCCCTCTTCCACAGGTGCCATCCACTCTCAGTGATCAACACTTCTTTATACAGCTGTCTTCATTCATATGCACCACATGTCCAAACCAACCTAGTCTTCTTTTTTGCATGCTGCATTTGCTCTCTGTCTCTCTCTTTCTCTCTCTATGTGTGTCTATGTGTATATGTGGGTAATACATATACACACATATATCTTGTGTATGTATGCTTGTTTGTTTTAACATCCATTGTTCCATGCTAGCGTGGGTCTTTTTTGAGGTAGAATCTCAAATCTTAGGGCTAGATATTCTTCTTGTCATCAACTTTCCCAATTTTTCAAGTAAGTGATTTTCAATTTCATAGGTCTTTGAAAGCGCTGACTATCCAGTCATCAAGTGAACAAGGAATATAAATATATCACTGGTGGTGAGCAGCAGTCTAACAATTCTACTAACTCAACACCATGAAGGCAATTATATAATAACATAATTGGGCAAATATTTCAACTTATTAAATACCATTTGTAATGCCATATTATAAGTAAGCAAATCCCAACTATTGTGTAATTAATTGTAATTAACTGTAGAATGACCATTACCAACTTTATGACATTAATAGGTTAATTACAGAGACAAGGAAAAGTTCATAAGATGATGGTCTCAGCTGTTTGGTATCTACAAAATACTGAGGGAGAAGGAGCAGTTCTCCCCTGTCAAACAAAGACTTGGTATTAATATGGGAAGGATAGAGAAGAGTAGAAATTAAGGGAAGAAGAGCAGGGATCACTGGCTAGCTGGCTGGCTAGCTGGCTGGCTAGCTGGCTGGCTGGCTGGTTGGTTGGCTTGCTGAATGGATGGATGGCTGGATGAGTGGAGAGAGAGAGAGAGAAGGGATTTTGCTGGCCATTACATACATCCCATTCCTACCCTACCGAACCTTAATAACATTGGGATAGAAATATGAGTCACTGGAAGAGTGGGGTTAGAAACTGAAGAAAGAAAGAAAGAAAGAAAGAAAGAAAGAAAGAAAGAAAGAAAGAAAGAAAGAAAGAAAGAAAGAAAGAAAGAAAGAAGCTGGATTGGAAAGCAGCTAAGTCAGTAACAAAAGAGAGACACTTAGATTGGATGTGCAACATCAGTGCACATGTATAGCAAAGGGCAAATGTATTGAGAGAAAAGTTGGGTATAAGAGGAATCAAATAAATGTAGCATACAAGAGAAGTTGGTAGGGACATGTGATGCATATGGATGTGGACAGCTGCATAAAGATGTACCAATTGCTGAAAGTGGATGGTACCCGCAGAAGAGGAAGAACCAGGAAGACGTGAGATGAAGTGGTAAGGACCGATCTCAGGATGTTGGGTCTCACAGAGGGAATAACAATGGACTGAGATGTCTGGCAATATGAAGTTCTTGACAAAACCCACCCATGTCAGCAAAACTGAGTTCTAGAAAGGCTGTGTGTCCCACCCACACTTAACAAGAAAACTTCTCATACACTCTGCCACAACAAACCAAACTACGTCTCAACATCTCTTATCTTTCTCACATTTCTGCTTCATGCACTATGTTTACCTCCCACTCCCCAATCCTGTCCTCTTGGTCCTGTGCCACTGTATCATTGCTCTCCGCTTCCACCCACACACCCTGTCTCACTGTATTACTGCTATCAGCTAGCCTCCAACCTATGTGTCACATGTAACAAGAAAACTTTTCACTCACCCTCCCCCAACAATCCAATCTATATCTCCACATCTCTTCTCTTCCTCACATTTCCTCCTCCGTACACTATGCCTAGCTCTCGCTCCTCAATCCTCTCTTCACAGCCTATATATACCTAAGTTTTCACCACTCACTTCCCCCCTCCACACTCTTTAATCACGCTTCCTTTGCAATATCCTGCCACTTATATTATGGTATTTGAACCTCAAGGGTATGCCCTGGAACTTGCCACCATCTATATCTTTCTCTTCCTTTACTCAACCATCCCATGTATATTCTGATTTCTGTCCCTTGTGAGTATGCCCAGCATTTTGCCACCATCTCTGCTATCTCCCATGCTCTCTCTCTCTCTCTCCTTCCCTTGTACTTCCCTCAGGTTGGGTAACTATGTATTTCCTTTGAGGAAGCACACCTGCTTCTGTCTTCATTCCTGATCTCTCTCTCTCTCTGGCCGGGTAACCTTGTACTTTCTCTACAGCAAGACACCTGTTTCTGTCTCTCTGTCTCACTATAACCGTTCTTCATCCAACACAAGATCACCTCTTCCAATGCACCCTCCCCTCTTGAAAGTTTTTTTGTCTTGCAAGTACTTGGTGACCCTGTCAGTGCAGGTGCCACTTAAAAGTACTCAGTCCACATTGTAAAGTGGTTGGTGTTAGGAAGGGCATCCAGCTGTAACAACCTTACCAAAAACTCACCTTGCCTTTGCTTGTACCACTTAAAAAGCACTAAGTCCACTCTACTGAGTGGTTGGTATTAGGAAGGTCATCCAGATGTAAAAATCCTGCCAAAACAATCACAGAAGTCTAGTGCAGGTTTCTTCCAAGCCGGCTCTTATGAAACCATACCATCTATGCTAACATGAAAGGCAGATGCTAAACAATGATGATGATGATGATGATGATATAAATATAAAGTATACGAGGAGTTTTTGTCACATGACTGAAACTAACAGGCATGCTCTCAGAGTGCTCAATTTGGTATGTCAATAAAAAATCAGGTTTGAACTGTAGTCGAACATGTGATGTTGAGACTGCCTTTCTGAAACAGCTAGGAGTGGCTTCTCCTTGAGCACGTAGGTACAGATCAACCCATTAAGTCCCAGAGTACTTAAATTTCTGAATATTACTTTTAAATTTTTACAGATGATAAAAAATAGGTTAAAATGAAAAAATTAATTACTAAAACTCCTTTACTTCAAGTAGAAATAGAAATACTCGGTGTCCTATAAATAGGACACTGAAACAAGGTGATATAGCTTATTTAATGTTCTCATTTAGTGTCCTATTTATAGGACAGTGAGACTTAATGGGTTAAAACAGGAATGAAAAAGCAAGTCATCTGACAGAACTTGACAAGGGCATTTAATTTAATATATAATTAAAAAAATACCTTTTTATTGTATATCTAAATCAAATAACCTTGTCAAGTCTTGCCAAGCAGCTTACCTTTTCATTTCTTTTTTAATCTCTGTCTCTCTCTTTCTCTCTCCCTCCCTTCCCACTCTCTCTCTCTCTCTCTATATATATATATATATATATATATATAAATTTAGATTCAGGTGAATATGGTACTTAAGTTTAGGCACCAGAATTAAGTATGGTATTATCCATACAATTTCAAAATAAGGTGATTAAAGTCAAAATAAGCAACAAGGATATCCAAAGTTAATGCAGTACGATCGTTTCATGCGACTCCATTTATGTAAACACTCCATTTATGTAAAGCGTCCATAGCGGCGTACATCTAGGACTCTTGACAGGAAGAGGTCCAGCTTTGATTTAAAAACGCCTACATCTACTTTGTGCAGGTTCCTCAGGCTCTTTGGGAGAATATTAAAAAGCTGTGGGCTCCTGAAACCCAGGCTGTTGCAGTAACAGTTTCTAAAGCGTGATGGCATTGCTGGGATCTTTGGCACTATGCAGTGTCCTCCAGTTCTGGCATTCGTGTAGCTTTAAATGTCAAAATTTGGCACAATTCCTTCCAGGATCTTCCAGATGTATATTACTGCATACCTCACCTGCCTTCTTTCCAGGGAGTAGAGTCTTAGCTGTTTCAGCCTTTCCCAGTAACTGAGCAGTTGCAAAGAGGCAATCTTCTTTGTGAATCTTCTCTGGATTGCTTCAAAGTCCACTGTTAATTTCACACTGGTGGGTGACCATAGCTGGGAGTAGTAATCCAGGTGGCTGAGGAAGAATGCCCTCCAGAGGACCATCATGGTTTCCTTATCTCTGATTCTGAATGTTCTCAGGATCCATCCAGCCAGTTGTTGGCACTTTGTCGCCATCCTGGTAATGTGCACTTGGAAAGAGGTATCATTACTCATGTCAATACCCAAGTCCCTCACTGATTTAGGCTCTGGGACTGAAATTCCCTGTTTCATATTTATTTTTGGACGCTGGTAGCGCAGGGCTTGGAATTTTTCAGCATTAAACTGCATATTATTATCCTCAGCCAATCTGTAAGTTGAGTCCAACTCCTTCTGCAGATGTGCAACATGACTGGGTTTCTGTATTTTCTGCGAGACTTTCATATCATCTGTGTAGCTTGCAAGGGTGGGTATCTGGATACTTGAAGGCATATTTGAGAGGGCCACTATAAAAAGCAGTGGTCCCAAGACAGTGCCCTGTGGAACACCGCTCACTATTTGTGTTTTCATAGAGGTGGCTACATTAGCCACTACTGCCTGACTTCTATCTTTCAGAAAGTTATGCACTCTCCAAGTTTTCCAGCTATGCTGAAATCATGCAGCTTGTGGCATATCATACCATGATCCACTTTGTCAAAAACTTTTGCAAAATCAAGGTATATTACATCCACATTTGAGTTGTTGAGTAACTGCCTTAACACCAAGTCATAATGTTGTCAGGTAGCTCCTACCTGGTTGGAAGCCATGCTGGGTATCACTCAGCAAGTTATTTTCTTCAAGGAATGCAATTAGTTTTCCTCTGGCTACCTGTTCCATGACTTTGCTGATGTGTGAAGTCAGAGAAATAGGCTTATAGTTTTTGGCATCTGCTCTGCTCCCACCTTTATGGATTGGGCATATTATTCTCTACTTCAGCTTGCTTGGCAGTCTGCCATTTGCAAGAAAGCTCTGGAAGAGAATCTGGAGGGGTTTTGCCAGGGCATGCTTACACAATTTAAGGAGGATTGCTGGGAAACCATCAGGACCAGCAGTTGAGTTTGTGTCCACTTCATCTATGGCTAGTAGTATATCTTCTTCGCTAATGTCGATGTATTCCACTGTAACTGCCTTGCCGGTTATAAGTGAAGCGGCAAAGAAGTCCACTGGTTCGTTCACTTGTCTGTGTTCCAACAGGGTGGTAAAGACACTTTTGAACTGGTCATTCAGTACCACACTGATCCTAGCTGGACTGTCTGTGAGGGAGCCATCCTTTTGGAAGAGGGGTCCTATCTTGCAGCGTACTGAGGCTGTTTCTTTCGTGTAATGAAAGAAGGCCTTTGGGTTTGACTTAATGCTTTTTATAACCCAGGCTTCTTTGTCTGCTCTCTCCCTCACATAGGATTGTTGCAGCCTTTTTTCAATCTCCATCAGTGTTGTTTTTAGGTGGGACCTTTTGCTACTTTTAGGATGTTGGTTGAGTCGATTTGCAACCTTCGTTCATCATCTCATGAGGATCTTCCTCTCCCTTGGAATCTTGTCCTGGCATTTATATAACACTCAATGCAAAAGTTAGATACTAGCCCTTCTAGGATTTTCCATATGTATATTATTGCATATCAGTCTCGGCTTCGCTCCAGGGAGTAGAGCTGTAGTTTTCTCAGCTTATCCATATAGCTCATCCACTGCACTGTTTCAATCTTTATAGTGGCGTTGGACTGCTTCAAGCTCTTCTGTTAGTTTGGAACTATGTGGTGACCATAACTGGGAACAGTAGTCCAGGTGGCTGAGAACAAATGTTCTCCACTGGGTCAACATAGTTTCTTGGTCTTGAAGGACCTCAGTATCCATCCTGCTAGTTACCTGCTCTTTGCTGCTGTCTTGCTTATCTGCATATGAAATGATGCGTCATTGCACATACTGATCCCCTAGTCTTTCACTGACTGTCACTCTGGGATTGTAGTGCCTTCGGGTCCTGTAAATGTAGATCGTACAGTATTTGTACTGAGTTGAAACTGCAGTGCTTGAAATTTTCCAGCAGTAAACTGCATGTTGTTTATTTCGGCCCATTTGTATATTGAGTTTAGGTCCTACTATAAGCTTCTGAGATCCTCTTGGTTTTTTATTGCCTGTGATAAATTTGTGTCATCGGCATAGCTACTGACAGTGGCAGACCGAGTGACTGTGGACATGTCTAAGACAGCTATGATGAACAGTAATGGCCCAAGAACAGTTCCCTGAGGGACATCACTTAAGACTTGACTTGCATATATATATATATATATATATATGTATATATGTGTGTGTGTGTGTAAGCATATATATATATTTGCATATATGTATAAATATATATATTTGTATATATGTATATATATATATATTTGTATATATGTATATATATATATATTTGTATATATGTATATATATATATTTTTGTATATGTATATATATATATATATATCTGTATATATGTATATATATATATATATTTGTATATATATATATATTTGTATATATATATATATATTTTTTTTTGTATATATATATATATCTGTATATAGGTATATATATATATATTTGTATATATATATATATATATATTTGTATATATATATATATATATTTGTATATATATATTTGTATAGCCATGCTACATGGCAGTGAAACATGGGCTGTGACTGCTGAGGACATGCATAAGCTTGCAAGGAATGAAGCCAGTATGCTCCGATAGATGTGTAATGTCAGTGGGCATACACGGCAGAGTGTAAGCGCCCTGAGAAAAAAGTTGGATTTGAGAAGCATCAGATGTGGTGTGCAAGAGAGACAACTGTGCTGGTATGGTCATGTGTTGCGAATGAATGAGGACAGCTGTGTGAAAAAGTGTCACAACCTAGCAGTTGAGGAAACCTGTGAAAGGGATAGACCCAGGAAAACCTGGGATGAGGTGGTGAAGCACAACCTTCGAACTT
>NC_068982.1:185294194-185306285 GCF_001194135.2 Octopus bimaculoides | reverse complement strand
GGGCATCCAGCTGTAGAAACTCTGCCAGATCAGATTGGAGCCTGGCGCAACCTGCTGGCTTGCCAGTCGTCAGTCAAATCGTCCAACCCATGCTAGCATGGAAAGCAGACGTTAAATGATGATGATGATATAGTCAAATATATATATACACATACATATAGACAAATATATATATATATACACATACATATATAAATGCATACACATATATATATACATACACACATATATATATACATACATACATACATATACATACACACATATATACATACACACATATATACATACACACACACACACACACATATATATATATACACACAAATATATATACACAAATACATATATACACATATACAAATATATGTGTATATATATATATATATGAACAACCTTAATTTTGTCATTTCATTTGATTCTCATCAGAGGCGTCTTCATGACTTTGACCAATTCAAGAGAGACAAGCAGCCTATCTGTTCATATGCTCAACAGTTACAGTAGCTCCAGAAAAGAAGAGCCACTAGTCTGTGTGTACATGTTAGTGTCTCCTAGCCTTGACATCATGCGAATATGTCTCCATTATGTAAGTGATGTCCTCTGTTTCTAATCTTCTGTGGGGAAATATTATTTTAGTTGAAAATAGGTAAGGGTTAGTGACAGGAATGGCATCCAGCTGTAGAAAATCTGCCTCAAAGGAATTCCATCCAACTCGTGCAAGTATGAAAAAGTGGACATTAAAATAATTATGATGATGATTATGTATATATTTATATATATGGTCCCATAACTGACTGATCCACATTTAGACAGCAATCCTGCCTTAATTGCTTCACACATTATAGTGGCTGGTTGGTAAGAAGCTTGCTTTCCAGCCACATGGTTCTGGGTTCAGCTCCCGTGTAGCTTCAAGCCAACCAAAGTCTTGTGATTGGATTTGGCAGATGGAAACTCAAAGAAGCCTATCATATATTTGTGTGTGTGTGCATGCGTGTTTTGTGTCAGTCCCCCACCACCACTTGACAACCAATGTTGGTGTGTTTACATTTCTGTAACTTAGTGGTTCGGCAAAAAGAGATTGATAGAATAAGTGCCAGGCTTAAAAGAAATAAGTATAGGGGTTGATTCATTCAACCAAAAATTCTTCAAGGTGGTGCCCCAGCATGGCTGCAATCTATGAATTGAAACGAAAGACAAAAGATACTCAGTAAGTTGTTTAAAAATTTCAAATATTTTATTTAACTGAGTTTTAAACCGACAAAATTGAAAATGATTCTGAAATATCATACAGATTGGAAAATAATCAGTGTTGTTTATTCTGGGAGACGTCATGGTTTTGTATTTTAAACAGCAATTTTCTTTTTTCTTTCTGTGTTTGTGTTTAAAATGTGTATGTGTGTTTCATAAACTGCCCTTCCATCAGATAGAAAGATAGATATGCATGTATGTGTGTATGTGTGTGTGTGTGTGTGTGTGTGTGCACAGGCAGAGAGAAAGAGATAGGTAAATAGCTAGAGAGAGGGGCTAACAAACAGCTTGCTTGCGTGCTTGTGAGTGTGTGGACTGAAAGATGAAGTTTGTTGTTGCTTTTCTTCTGACAGTGTGCTTGAGTGGGACAGCAGCAGCTAGTATCACAAAGTGACTAGAGGAAATAATACAAATTACCCCTGCACATTCTACTGGAGAGAAAAAACAACTAATTCTAAATACGATCAGATCAAAAAAAAAAAAAAAAAAAAAAAAAAAAAAAAGAAAAAAAGAAAGCAGAATATAACTGTCAGCAGATCTTACAGTCATGGAGGAATTACACGGAGATTTCTTTCCTTCATCACACGGACCACATAATTATTGTATTTTGCTTATTGTCGGTTGTTTTTCTTTTTTTTTTCTTCCTCATAAGAGGTTGGGGTACAAATAATACTGGAGAGGAGGGTTTTTTTTTTTTTTTTTTTTTAATATTTTGGCCTCTAGATATATATAGATTTTTCTGGTCATTAAAACCAATCGAAAGATATACACAATTGTAAATGTTTTTATTCACTGTATATGTCATTACTGTTACGATTCAATGATCCAAGATTCTTAAGTTACCTGAAACAATCTTGTTCTCAAGACAAGCTCCTGTCGGAATATCAATACGATCACCGTGGTTGGCTATAATTATAACAGTTCCTTTCAGACTGACAGATTTACCAAATGTTACATCACCAGACACAGTGAGGTGATCTAGTTCCAACATGTCTGGGATGCTGGCAAATCTCTGCAAAAATTCCTTCACTTTTTGGAATTGGATACCAAGTTTAACTAACGGCACTGATGGGAAGGAGCGTTGAGGACTCATCTCTAAAGCCCCAGTTCTCATTTTATATAAATTGCTCATCACCAGAAGTAAATCAGATGTAGTTTTCACTGGAAGAAACCGCTTTCTTGGTACGTTTATGCCGATTGCCCCTTCAAAGCTTTTGATGGCTGCACCTGAGGCAGTTTCCAGCTGAATTACATTAATTCCATTATCAAGTGTTTTAGGGTTAACAATAATCTCCATATGTAGTGTTCGTTCATCTATGACTCTTTTCAAAGCATTCAGCTTAATCCACAAATTGTTTGTATTGAAGATTTTAAATTTACTCACACTTTTAAATTCGTCAACATGTTCCTTGGGTACCTGGGCAATTTCCAGTAACCTTAGCTTACCATCGTAATCTACTAAAGTACCACCTTTGACATCAGCTCTTGTTTTATCGGTAACTTCCATAACAAATTCGGGTGCTATTCCTCCCATTGGAGGATTAATTAAATGGTTCAGAATATGAAGGTCAACAGTAGCTCCCAAATTATCGATGTTCGACACAAATACATATTCTCGACCTGCTTCTATAAACTCTTCTAGAAGACCAGCTGCAGCAAAACTCTCATAAATATCACCGTGCCCTGGAGGATACCAACTAGGTGTACCGTCGGTACCAACGGTCGCCATGCATTTCGGTATTGGCAAAAGAGATTCTCTGTTAATTCTCGGAAATTTACTTTGATTAAAAGTGTAAATACGTACTTTGATCTGGTTGTACTTCCCTAAAATCTTTTCTGTATCCTCATCTGTATTAAACGAGTTCATGAGCACCAAAGGTACGTCGGCATCGTACGATTTATTCAAATACTCAATTTGCTGAACTGTCATGTCAAGGAAAGTAAGGTCGTTCCTGACAGAAATGGCGCTTTTAGGACCTTGGCAACCCATACTGGTGCCAAGACCTCCGTTCAATTTAAGGACCACAAGTTTGTTTAACATGTTCTTCATATTTGTCAGTTCTGTTCGCTGGATTTCGTTGTAGTTTTTTATGGCATCGTCAGGTAACACTTTGATTTTTTCCCAGTTTAGCGATGTACCCGCTTCTTGCAAGTATCTTTCGAACAAAATCTGGAAGCGGTCAAGTTCATTTTTCACTTTAGGTTGTTGGACTGGAGGAGCAGTTTGTATTAATTTGGTTAGTTCCTTATGCATTGCTAATTGAGCATCTCTCCGTATCAACTCCTTGAATTCTATGTCGCTTGACGTTCGTCGGTGACCCTTTACGAAAGCTGTGTTGGCCATGTTGATTCTATCAACAACAGTTAATAAACAAGACAGCTATAACTATAAATCCGAGAGGATCAGCGAAGAGTGATTAAAAAAGATGTCCTTATAATGTGTTGGTGTTGAATGAAGGGAATTAATTATCACTGTGTAGTCTACTGTCAGAAGGCAGGCTGTGAAAGAGACTCGACACGTAGTACTTCAGAATAATGATAGAGCACAATTATCAACAACTGTTTCCTTGCTGCTTCTTTATGTCTTCCGAAACGATGCAGAAAAAGCTGTGTCCAATATTAGTCAGAAATAAAGTTTATCTTTCAAAACATGTTAATAAAACGGTAAGAAGAGAGGACATTAATGTTTTTTTTTTTTTTTTTGTGGGTGTGAAGACGGCTACTAACATCGATGAATTAGGGGAGGTTTCGATAAATAAAAAGTAGTCAAATGCTAGCTTGCCTAACGAAAAAGTATGTAGTCCTCCAGAATCGGTTATCTATCTGCCACCAGCTAAACTTAGTAGTTGGCTTCGATGTGTTTAGAGAAAGAGTGTTATGCCAACGACACAGCAACTGCCTACAGATTTAATGAGGCAGCTGGGGTGGCGGACGACGTCGATATGTCAAGGTGATACCGTCCTCTGTATAAGGTGAAGGTCGGTTATCTGCCCTTCAATAGTACTGCGCACGTCCAACAGGGGAACATACACACACACATATATATATAGATGTACGCACAAACATACACACATATATATACATGTACGCACAAACATACACACACATACACACACATATATATATATACATGTACACACAAACATACACACATATATATACATGTACGCACAAACATACACACACATATATATACATGTACGCACAAACATACACACACACGCGCCTATACATAATCATATAAAAATGTACACATATTTCTTGAGCGTTACAGAAACTAGCACATACGTCTAGAGAGAGCAACATAAACGCACATGCGTATGTAAGTGTGTATGCGCAGTCAGCCAGGGAGTGGCATACACATAAATAAAACTGAACACGTCTCGAGAGCAGCACATATACGAAAGCTTATACACATTCGTCAAAGAAACACCATAGACACAGGAATTTAAAAAAAAAACATACGCACATACATCTCGAGAGCAGCATACACACTTACACACTTACGTAGATGCCGGCATTTATGCACCAAATAGATAAGCGTTAACACAGATTGGTGTGTGGCACACAATAATACCGAATCTGTGGTGCATACATACACACAGGCAGAAAAATCTTGGCATATTTACATAGATACCATCACTTACATGGGAAAAAAGTAGAAGCTTGTAAACAGATATACGCTTGTACAGTTTATTCCTATACGTACACATACTGACATACCTATTCGTATTTGTTGAACATATATTTACTTTTTTATTACGTGATACATATTTCTTAAATGAGTGTGTGTGTGTGTGATCATTTAGCGTCTGCTTAGACGGTTTGACTGGAACTGGTAAGCCGAAGGGCTGCACCAGGTTCCAGTCTGATTTGGCACGGTTTCTACAGCCTGATGCCCTTCCTAACGCCTATATATTTGTGTTCGTATGCCCACACAGCCTTCGTTTTTTTTATCTCATTGCGAAAAGTAAATCCTTATATATATATTATATACATATTATATAAAAATATATATTATATATATATATATATATATATATATCTTAAGGATATATATATATATATATCCTTACTGAAACTCACCTAAACAGCACACATGGATGCCGAGGTGAAAATAAAAGATTTCACTATCGTCCATGCAGATCACACAGACCGAAATAAAGGGGGCACAGCCATCTTTTGCCATGATTCCTTTTCAGTTGATGCCAAGGACATATTTTCCAATGGCTACTGTGAATCCATATCAATATTCAACAAGGCCAAAGACATAATCATTGTTGGTCTTTACAGCCCTCCACCCCCAAGCACCTCTAAAGTGCTTTGAAGAGTACCTCGACAAAATCAAGTCCTTCCTTCAAAAATACAACTCCAAAAACATACTAGTGATGGGTGATTTTAACCTCCCTCATATAAACTGGCCCACAAATACTCTGAAGTTAGGTGAATGCTCTACATCAGATAAAGCAGCAGCAGAATTACTCTTTAATCTTATGGATAAATTCTTCCTGACTCAACTAGTGCTCGAACCAACAAGACGGAATAAAATGATCTTGGATCTAATATTAACCAACCACTCTAGCTCCATTCACAGTATTTCAGATGAAAAAACTCTCCTCTCAGACCACAACATGGTACTCTGCAATTTTAATTCCTAGCATATCAAAATCAACCCAGCCAATCCCACTCCACGGCACTCATTTGACAACATAAACTTCCACAAAGCAGACTGGGGAGCAATCAGAAAGGCTCTGTCCTTCATTGACTGGTCTTTCGCTGTCAGTTCCACTCACATTGAGACCGCATCGCAACACTTTGAGAACATTGTCACCTATACATGCTCAAAACATGCTCCTACAAAATCCACTAGCACAAACGGAAACCAGTTCCCTAAAAAGAAAAAAAAAGTCATCAGGAGCATCAAAAGACTCAATAAAAAAATCAACCAATTAAAATACTCCCACATACAACATCCACATTCAACAACAATAAAAAGGGCTGGAGTTGGAAAAACTTCATCTGCAGATTGACATGAAAACCTCCATTGAAAATCAAAGAGCTGCAGAGGAACAGTGGGTAATCAAAAACATCAAACAGAACCCAAAAGTGTTCTATTCTTATGCAAATAAGAACAGAACCGCTGTCTCACCCATTGGGCCTTTGATCGATGATAACAGCATTCCCCAACACGATGCTAAAGAAATGGCAGAAATACTGCTCTGTCTTTAGTGATCCCACTGATATTGACATAAGAGAAGCGAACGAAGTTGATTCCCAACATAAAATCTTGGACATGACCTTCACTGCCTCAGACATCATACTATCAATAAATGAGGTCAAATACTATTCTGCTGTAGGCCCTGATAGATTCCCCGCTAGTCTCCTGAAGGAATGTAGACACTAACTTGCAGTCCCTCTGACCAACCTCTGGAGAAATTCTTTAGACTCAGGTTATATACCGAAACAGCTCCTATCCCAGTCTGTCATCCCGGTTTTCAAACAGGGAAACAAATCCCTCGCAGTTAACTATCACCCAATCTCACTCACCACCCACATCATTAAAGTGTTTGAAAGAGAGGTAAGATCAAGGATAGCTGACTTCCTGGAGACCCACAAAATCCTAAAGGCAAATCAGCATGGCTTTCGCTGTGGCAGGAACTGTCTAACACAGCTCTTACACCACATTGAAAATATATTTAAAGCCTTGGAAGCAGGTTCGAACTCTGATGTCATATACCTTAACTTCAGGAAAGCGTTCGACATCTGCCTTTGAGACTCCCCTCCTCCCCCATCATCCTTTATTGTTTGTCACTCACCGTTTCCACTTCCATGTTCCTCTGTCACTGTGCATCTCATTTCACTCACATCACATCATCTCCCTATGGTTTTATTATACTGTTGCTCTCAAAATTGGCAAATGTTGGAATCCGTGGAAAACTTCTACACTGGATTAAGTATTCCCTGGCAAATAGAACGCAAGAAGTTGTGGTCGATGGAGTTCACTCAAGTACAGCAAAAGTCACCAGTGGTGTCCCTCTGGAGACTGTCTTAGGTCCGCTCCTCTTTATAATTTACATAAATGACCTTTCTAGCGTTGTAAATCACTGCAAAGTGAAATATTTGCTGATGACACTAAGCTCCAGCAAATCATCAATGAAGAAGAAGACCGAACTCAACTCCAGTCTGATCTATATGCTGTGAGTCAATGGGCAGACAAAAATAAAATGCAACTGTACGAGAGAAAATTTGAGCTGATGCATTTTGGAAGAAAGTCTATACTAAAACAGCCATACTCTCTTCCTTCAGGGGAAATACATCACTAAATTTACATACCTCAGAAGCTTTATTTTCAATGTGGTTGATGCAGAAGTTGAAGTCAAGACCAGGATAAGTAATGCAAGGTCAGTATTCCAACACCTTCCTCCAATATGGAGATTTAAGACCATCAGTAAGAAGATAAAGCTGCAGCTATACTCATCTATTGTTGTACCAACAGCTATCTACACCAGTGAAACTTGGAAGAAAACAATGATTTGTTCAATTGATGCTGCCTACATTCAAACCTGGGTATCTCTTACCAGGACAGATTGAGAAACAAAAAGGAGATAAGAAGAGTTGGCATGGGAAGTTTGCAGTGTATGGTGACTAAGTGGTAGATATGGTTCAATTACCACAAGAAAGACATGCTACTATTGTGATGGAGTGGATGCTAGAAGGAAGAAAAAAGACTGAGTAGAAGATCAAGATGTGGCACAGTATGTTCTGGGACATCATGATAATGATAAGATTCAGCTTGAGTGGAGCTAAAAGGAGAGTAAGTAATTTGAATGTTTTGGAGAAGGCTTGTTGCCCATTGTACTGACTGCACTGGAGCATATAAGAGCTAAGAAAAAGGGAAGTAGGGAGAGCAACAGTATAATAAAACCATAGGGAGATGATGTGATGTGAGTGAAATGAGATGCACAGTGACAGAGGAACATGGAAGTGGAAACGGTGAGTGACAAACAATAAAGGATGATGGGGGAGGAGGGGAGTCTCAAAGGCAGATCTATAAGAAAATGTTCTTTGGAAAATAAAGTAATAAGGGATGAGTGACAAAAGGAAACAGTTTCATAAAGAGTGATAACTGATGGCACAGAAGGTGGGGGTCATACAATTACGGCACCTGAGTGAGTATTGCCATGGTTAGAAGAGTGCTGGAAATATGGTTGTTAGGAAGATGAGTCATGAAGAAAGCTCAAAAAGGACAGATTGGATTATGCAGGTCTCAACTGCTAGTGGCTGAGATACCAACTTTCTACATTAATAACTCTCCAACCCATGCCAGCATGTAACACAGATGTTAAGTGAAATGTTAAAAGAAAGTTTTCAATTCATATATGTATATAAAGTAAAAACCTGTTTTGTGTAGCTTATTTTGTAACCAGAAAACAGATACAGATTATAAACAATGAAAGGCCAATTTTGGTGATTCATTTGACAGAGGTAGTAGAGAGCCAATCTGATGATAAACCTGACCTTGGATCTTGAAAGTTTGCATGAATCCTGACTCAGTTAAATCTCTTGTGGCTCCAAAAGATGATGAAGGGTCTCTGCATTCCTGTTTATTCACCTAACATCAAATAGTTCTTTCTCACCTGATCTGATGTCCTGGAAAACAGTATCCTCTTTACAACTACCTTCAATATCAGTCTCCTATGTGGTTTTTGATTTCTTTTGCTCTCTGGATGATTTCTTCTTCCTCTTCTTGGCCTATTAAGTGGTTTCAGATCACTCGAATGTGTCAACAAGAGCTCTTCTCACTTCTTTGGGCCAGCTTCAATAAAAGGAGTGATATTCTAAGAGGTTAAGAAGCATGGCCAAGAGGGTTCTGGCTGATTAATGTTGTAACAATCAAAACCAATGTTTAAAATGAGATCGATCACATTAGAAAAGAGTAAGTCCTCTTCGGGGAAGTCATTACTGCTTAACCTTTCCATTACTGTATTTAGAGACGCTCTGTGTTTCTTTCAATTACTTTAAAAATAACAAAGAATTTAGTAAAATAACTTAGTTATCATTCAGCTAGTGTTAGGGACATAAACTGTGACTAAGGTTTGGGGAAAGATTTTGATTCAAAACTTATGAAAACAAGACATTTGTACTTCAGAGCCAGAGCTGGTTTCAGCTGGGCTGGTAACAAAAGGGTTAAAGAATAAAAACCTGTTATCCTGAAAACTGAGTGTTTGTTGATGGGAGTCATCAGTCTCCTATGCGGTTTGTTGATGGGAGTCATCAGTCTCCTATGCGGTTTGTTGATGGGAGTCATGGCTCAAAGAAAAGCCTTTATAACTAATATGGGAATTTCATATTTCATCATTGTTTTCCTTATGTTCTTTCATCCATGCACCAGCACAGAGTTCTACAGGTTTTTGAAAAGCCCAAAAGCAAAAGGATCTATCAAGTGTGGAAAAGTGACAACAATTGCACTCCATTTTCTTAGTTACTAGATAACCTTGTAAAAGCTGCGTATTTTCAGGAGAAACAGAGCATGATGTGTGTTGTTGTCTGTAGGTGTTTGTTTTGTAAGTGTTGTTACATTAAAGTAAGCTCTAACAACAGGGAAAGATTAGAGAGAAAGAGACACAAGAGACTACATGATGCTCTGATTATTAACTTTTTGTTTTATTCAGCTTAACAATGTGTCACACTAGTAGAAATTGGTGAAGCACCATGAAGAAAATTATCCTTAAAGAGAACTTGAGAGAAAACAAAGACAGGAGGAACAGTGTTCTCCATAGCACTGATTACACAGCTGAAATTCACAAACTATCTTTGCACTGCTGGCCTGTTTGGTTCCTTGTTCATTGATGTTTTTTTTTTTCATGATCCCTAGACTGTTATGCCTTCACTCTTATCAAGATTCCAGATCCTACCTGGAGTCAATCCACACCCCTGAAGTACAGTTTCATAGTTACTGAAAAAAGAATCATGCTATGACAATTGTCCTTATTGAAATGCTCTCACGCTTCTTAAAAAAATGATACAACCACTTTTTGCCTGCATACTCTTTTACTCTTCAGTCATGCTGGAGCACCACCGTGGTCTTTCTGATTTCCTCAGTCTGGAGTGTTTCATATCACCACTCCTCTATGTGCCTTTGTCCTAGCTGTTGGCCTATTTAGTGTATAAGGGAGTTTGATTCCGATGCCTTCGTCTGCACCTCATGTTGGGCTGTTGGTTCATCCAATATTGTGGAGAGGAAGACATCTACTTCCACCTTATGCAGATTTCTTAATTTTTGTGGCAGGGCATGGAAGAGCTGCGGGCATTTGACCCCTAGACTATTTCAGTACCTGGTCCTGAATTTAGATAAAATGGATGGTACCTTTGGTACAATACAATGGTGGCCAGGTCTAGCATTTGTATAACACTCAATGCTGAAATTAGGTACTAGCCATTCTAGAGTTTTGCATATGTAGATTATTACATATCTGTTGTGCCTTCTCTCCAGGGAGTAAAGTTTTCTCAGCCTATCCCTGTAGCTCATCTGCTGCACTGTTCCAATCTTTCTAGTGTAGTGGTGTTGGACTGCTTCAAGCTCCACTGTTAGTTTTGTACTATGTGGTGACCATAACTGGGAGCAGTAATCCAAACAGCTAAGAACAAAGGTTCTCCACAAAGTTAACATAGTTTCTTGGTCTCTTGTCTTGAAGGACCTCAGTATCCATCCTGCCAGTTGTCTGCACTTTGCTGCATTCTTGGTTATGTGCATATAAAATGATGCGTCATTGCACATATTGCTCCCCAGGTCTTTCATTGCCTGTGACTTTGGGATTGTAGTACCTTCAGGTTCTGTATATGCAGGCTGTAGTGCAATCATGAGTTGATAGTGCAGAGCTTGAAATTTTCCAGCATTAAACTGCATGTTATTTCAGCCCATTTGTATATCAAATTCAGGCCCCACTGTAAGCTTGCGACATCATCTTGATTTTTTTATTGCCTGTGATAATATTGTATCATCAGCTTAGCTAGTGACAGTGGCTGTCTGAGTGACCATGGACATGTCTAAGATGGTTATTATGAACAGTAATGACCCCAGAACAGTTCTCTAGGGGATGCCACTTAGGATTTGAGTTCTCTTAGAAAGAGCATGTTCGTTCTTCTATAACTGGAAAGGCAAAATTGACTCACCTATTCAAATGCCTAATATCTGACCTCCTTCTCAGTTAAAGTACTAGTATATATACCAATGTAAGTTCTACAACAGGTGCCAGTTTACTTGTGATAGTTGGGCAGATGGAACACATTTCAATTAGTCTCAAACAGTAATGACCTCAATATATGAAGTGCACACAACACAAGTTAGAATAGGCAACTTATTTGCAATCCCATCCTGATTACTTTCTACTAAACAGCCAACACACAAAAGCATCCATTCATGACTACAGTATTTGCTAAACAGACTGGGTATTTCTAAGTGAAAAGTTTACTTTGAAACATGAAAAATACAGAAACCTTTCAGTATGATTGTAAAGTTTCTGTATTAACCTGGTAACAATATGGTTGAAAGGTAGTATAAGGGGTTCTCACAAGACAGCAGCACAGCCCTCACCAGATTCTTCGGTTCAAACTACCCCCACTCCACCCTTTATGTAAATGTATACATGTAAATTGGTGTCACAGCAGTCTCTTCCATAGATACCTTATACTCTCACTTTATTCCTTGTTATTGTTTTTTGTACATACTATGTATGTTAGTAAACACTTTTAAAAATCATAAGGGATTGTTTATTAATTTCAATTTTTGTGGCAGTAGAAACCATTTTATTGTTGCATGTAAGTGTGAGTGAGTATGAGAGCA
>NC_068982.1:185293154-185294184 GCF_001194135.2 Octopus bimaculoides | reverse complement strand
TCTTTCTATATATATATATATATATATATATGTGTATGTGTGTATGAGTATGAGAAAGAGAGTGAGGGGGTTGTATGGTTGGTTGGTTGGGTATGGCAGGGTGTTTGCATGTGCGTATGTGTGTGTGTGTGTATGGTTGGTTGTTTGGGTGTGAGCGGGTGGTGTGTGTGTGTGGTTGGTTGGTTATTTGGGTGTGTGTGAGCATGCGTGCTTGTGCGTGTGTGTGCAAGACAGTGCATGGTAGAGAATGACTACATTATCTTAGTAGTATCTCCCTCACAGCATATTTCTTACGTATCACTTCTGATCTGAGGATGACAGCAGCACAAAGTTACATCCCAAAATACAAACAAAACGTTTTACTGGCACACTTCATTTAGAAAATGGTTCAAGGAGACAATCTGACAAAATTCACTCAAGTCCTAATTCAGAGTAGCATATGAATAAACAAGTATACAAACTTATCATCATCATCATCATCATCATCATCAACATCATTTAATGTCTGTTGTCCATGCTGGCATGAGTTGGATGGTTTCACCAGGGCTGGCACGCTGGAAGGCTGCACCAGATTCCAGTCTGACTTGGCATGATCTCCTATGGCTGCATGCCCTTCCTAATGCCAACTACTCCAAGAGTGTATCTTATGGAGTTTCTACCTATGCCTTTTCTATAGATCGAATAGGGCCATCTACTTGAAGGGATTTGTGATTTGTCTGCCTTCCTATTTATGAAGACTTTCGTTTTTGCTAGGTTAACTCTAAGGCCCTTCAATTCTAGACCTTGCTTCCATACCCGGTACTTCTTTTATAGTTCTCATAGTGATTCACCTATAGGAGCAAGGTCATCAGCATAGAAGAGCTTCTGGGGCAGCCTGTCTTAAATTCCTCTGCTATTGTGTGGAGGGCAATGATGAACAAGGGGGCTGAGGCCTGATCCTTAGTGAACTCCTACTTGCACCCTGAATTCGTTGGTGTACTAATTGCCAACCCTCACCTTACTGGTAGCACAGCTTGTACAGCTCTCACCA
>NC_068982.1:185256599-185292978 GCF_001194135.2 Octopus bimaculoides | reverse complement strand
TATATATATATATATATATATATATATATATATATGTATGTATGTATGTATGCATGTATGTATGTATGTATGTATATATATATGTACGTGCATGCATGTATGTGTGTGTGTGTATATATATATATATGTGTATGTATGTATGTATGTATATGTATTTAGTCCCAATATGAAACTAGGTCCCACAAGGATCCTTTTGATAACTTGGGATGAGGATCAGACTGACTTGTCTATTGTTATTTAACAGTTATTTTGTTTTATTATTTTACCCAATGCAAGGCTGGCAAAATAGTTAGCACGCCAGAGAAAATGCTTAGTGTTATTTCACCCATCTTTACATTCTGTGTTTAAATGCCATCAAGGTCAACTTTGCCTTTCATCCTTTCGGGGTTGATAAAAAAAAAGGTATTAGTTGAACATTGGGGTTAGTGTAATCAACTTAACCCCTACCCCTAAAGTTGCTGACCTTGTACCAAAATTTGAAACAATTATTTCACGCAAAGCAATAATACATGATAAAGTCGAGTGGGGTCAAATCCAGCGAATGAGATGACCACTCAAGTAGTCCTTGTCTGCCAATTCATTGACAGGGCAGGTTGGCGTCCAGCCAGTCTCACACAAGCGTAACATAATGGGCCAGTACCCCGTCTTGCTGAAAGTACAGACCCTCTGCTCCATCCTGCTGTTGTAATAATGGCAAAAGCAGCTTCTGTAGCATAGCCATTTCAAAACCGCAATCTTTTGCTCTTTTGTTAATTGGGTGGACATAATCGATATAACAGTATATCTAAAATAGGGGAAAAAAAGGAAATAAAAATATAAAAATTTCAGCTTTCAAATGACATATGAAATAGAAAAATTGAATAAGTATCAACAAAGTTACAAGCAAAAGAAAATATATAGTTACTTATGGTGGACCCTGTATGTGCAATTGTACAGTATATGCAAAAAAGTTTTTTATAAACTGGCAGAAAAAAACTGTATTTAATGTAATAAAAAATAATAATCAAGCAAAAATAAAACAGTTGTCTTTTTTTATCATTTCAGAATAAAATGTCCTAATTTCTATACTTAATAAATTATATTTGGGAAAGGGACAGCAAGGCTGATTGACACAGATAGGGCTCTTTCTTTGAAGGTCTTGAGCAGATCTGAAGAAACTAGTATTTTCTCAAATCCAAATATAGAATGAGTTTCAAAAACTGAAAAGAGAAATGTGTTTTAATTAGAACTCTAAGTGAAAAACAAAAATGTTTTGGCAAATACATTTTGATTCAAAGAGACAGAAAGGATGATTGGCATGATAATTTTGTCCCTAAAGGCTGGTGAAGTTAGAGCAAGGAAGTGACATCATACTGTTTATTATTTTATACACAAAACAAAAATCTCCAATGACTTACCTTAGCTCAAAAGATCACATTTTGAATTTAAGGAAATGTTCAAGATATGAGAGATAAGACATTTCACATATCTAACTAGTGAAACATCTTTGGACCTATATAATTCATCAGGATATGACTCCATATATTCAACTATTTGTATTGTATATGTACTTTGTATGTAATAAAGTGAGAGGTGGTTAGAGTGTGTTAAGACCAGCATTTATAAGGGGTTTTGAAGGTGTTATCAAAGTTTATTAATCCCTAATGAGGATGTACTATTATGAGTGTTTTCTTGAAAAATGTATCATAATTGTGTATAAGTTTAGGCATGGGTGTGTGGTAAGAAGCTCGCTTCCCAGCCATATAGTTTCAGGTTCAGTCCCGCTACATGGCACCTTGGGCAAGTGTGTCCTACCTCAGGCTGATCAAAGCCTTGTGAGTGGATTTGGTAGACGGAAACTGAAAGAAGACTGTTTTGTATGTGTGTGTGTGTGTGTGTGCGTGTGTGTGTGCGTGTGTGTGTGTGTGTGCACGCGTGTGTGTGTGCACGCGTGTATGCATGCATGCAAACGTGTGTGTGTGTGTGTGTACATGTATTTGTATAGGAATCACCGCCAACAAAATAGAAAACAACCAATAATAAAGCAGGCTTCAAGCAACCACTTAGTATGTTGGGAGTTACAAAAGAAAAAGAGAAAATCTAAGAATTGTAAGTCAATCAGAGCAAGATTTAAGAGAATTCAGATAATATTTATCCGGGAAATGAGAAGAAAGAAGAACGTTCCATAAGACAGTTGTTCTACTATAGTAGAAATATCTCTTACAGGAGGGGATAACAACATTGAGAGGATGAGGATTAACAAAAAGATGAGTCATGTGAACAGTAATATTTAGAAGAGGTACATGGGATGAACGTTCAGTAGAACAATGACTGTGGAAATATGTATAGAACAAAAATAAAGAAGCAGTGTCTTGGTGATGAGGCAGAGGTTGAAGTTTAGCTGCCAAAACTGGACAAATAATTTTAGAAGAGAACACCAGCAGGGGTCGCAGCCCAAATGTGACTCCTGTATTCCAAAAAAAGGACAAATAAGAGACTAGCTAGAGTGTGTGCAACCCCCAGACCCCACAAAAAAACACATATTGCCAACAGCAGACCCAAAAGTGCTGCCCATGGTGAACCGCCCCTACCACTTATCATTTAAGCAAGAATATATAATAGTATCATCAGTATAGATAGTAAGGATAGACATGATATCATCTAGAAAATTATTAATATTGTAGCAAAAACTTGAGTGAAATTCCTCTCTCCCCTTTATTATATATACATGCATTCAAACATAGTAGGTAACAGCTAGCCTTTGACCACTATTTGAACCCCGTTGTGTCCACTACTCTGATTGGTTGGTATTGACACAATTTGTCTCTTACTCTGTCATGCCAATGTGCAGCGTATAACCAATCGGAGTCTCTAAATAAATCATATGAGACGACCTGTTCTCAACCCAGTTTTGAGCCTACAGCTCCTCATAAAAACCCAGTTTCTCCTCATTTCAATGTCTTTGGTTTCAGACCTTTTAAGGTCTAGCCACTGACCACACAAGACACAGCCAGTTCCTGAAACTACACTACAGTAGCCACATTGAGACTTACCAACTTCGTCCAACAGCATCACGGCAATCTCTTTCTTCATCGCCACCATCATCTTCTTAACGTCATTAACATCATCTCTACGTACACAGCTCAACAAGCAACTCACCCAGGTTTCAACACTGCACTGTTCATGAATTACTTCACCATGGATCAACAGTGAATATATGACCTGCGAGAACTCCTGTACTAAGTGACCCTGGCAGCAGCATTACAGCCACAACTTCACACATACGACATGTACCACAACTGGCTCAGTATCATGGCCACAACTTCTTGATACACTGTTTCAACTACCATGTACAATTGATTACAAACTGGTATTTCTCATTCTTGTGTCTATGAACATTCATCTAACTTCTCATTATAGACTCCTTCACTGTCCACTTCATTGTTATTCTTATATGTTCTTAGTGCACACACATACATCCATGCCTATACACACATACACTTTGCTCTCATGACAGCCTGTCTATTATTCTGTATATATGATGCACACACAGACACACATGTTAACATATCAATAAATCTTCTCTTAAACATTCTACTCAGTTGTGTCTCTCTCTCTTCCTTCTGGCATATATGTATTATTCTTCTATATTTATTGTAAGGGCTGTCTGATGTACCTGAGTCTCGTCACCTCACAGCCCACAGTCCATTACAATATAAATTAAGATGAAGATTGAACCGAGAATAGAACTAAAAGATTGAGGGCCATTTAAAGCAACTTTAATGCTACATTCATCTAGAAAAGATTCAAGAACCATAATGATCCTTCCAGAAATTCCATTTAGTTTAAGTTTGTGGAAATGATCAGCATAGCAAACCCTATGAAATGCTTTCAGTATGTTAAAAGTAACAATATTTGCTTCACCACAATTATCTAAAGCACAATATAACTGTTTGCTTGTCACAATAAAAATAAATCAATTATCATGGTAAGTAATGAAATCACAAAGGACTAAAATATTTGCTGCGGGATATTTATAGAATATATGCTGTCCAACCCATGCTAGCATGGAAAATGGGCGTTAAATGATGATGATGGTAACAAGGACCTGATCAAATTTGTCTGCTGCAATACAATGAGAGTGCAACCTTGAGAGGATGGAGAATGATATAGGACGAAAAGGTGAATGGTAGAATGTAAGAGGATCAAGTGGAAACACAAAGGAATGGTCAGAAAATTCAAATCTAGATTCACAAGCAATAAGAAAATGATTGTAAATGTAAACACCAAAAACATTCACATAATGGACAAATCTTTACAATGAAAAGGGAAGCAATCATTTACAAAGAAATTCAAATTAGAAATACCAAAACTAAAGTTAGTCTCACACACAGTAAAGAGGTCAGGAACTGAAAAAATAGTTACAATGGAAACCTTGAATATTAATGAAAACAAAGTTAAAGTTTGGCTGATATATTTCGTTTTTTTTTTTCTATGCATATGTGGAGCATTTCATAATACAAGATTGAGCAGAAAGATTTCTAACTAATCCATTAAATCACTGTAAGAATTTGAAATTATTATGGTAAAAACCTAATATTGTATCAAAAGATTCTTTATCTAGTTCTAGGAAAGCCCATCAGTCCAATATAAATAGAAAATCCTTCGATTTAAGAATGGAACTAATCATTTATGACTGTCCTCACTTCAGAATTGTTCCATAGAGTCCAATTTGTAGATGTGTTTTTGAAAGTAGAATCAAGACATTATCAGGTCCCAGTACTTAAAAAATGTCATGGTCAACAAAGATAAGCTTTGTAGGAGAAAACACATAATCAAGATTTCTGTACATTGCTTCCAAAAGCAGGTGCAATATGGACAATCAAAAAACTAGGGGGAAAAACTCAATGAAACCTAAATACATTCTTTAAGAACTGATTATAAACACTTTTGAATAGCTATAACACATTGACTGAGTACCTGATAAGATATTGGATAGCAGAGTACTTAGGACTGGTGAAAGGAATATTGCATACGGAAGTGATAAGAAAGTAAAGTTTGGTGGAATACTTAAATTCAGGCTTTGAATGATTTTATCTATCACTTGCTAAATATGATAGAAGATTTGCAAGTTAGAAATAAACTGATCAGTTATACAGCTTACACTGATGGGAAGTAAAAAGTACCAGAAACATCTTAATTCCTCATTACAGGAACAAGACATTATCAAAAGAGATTGGCTGTCAAAAGATTATTTGGATTTTCTGCATCATTCTCATAGACTACCATTGTTAGCTAGTCATTGCCCTTATTTATGGTCTCATCTCTCCAATCGGACATCTCCTAGGAACCAGCTAGCTGTTATAATCTTCCTATTCTCATTATAAACAAGTTTCTTCAACCCATTTGTTTGCTATTTTCCTCTCCTCTTGATAACATCCTTTCTCATTCATTCTTCACTAGAGATTTCGTTGGTTATCATCTAGTTAAAAAAAAATCATCTTCCAAAACAAAAACCTCATTTACATATTCTTACAAGAATTTCCTAAACCAATTAGCATTTAAAAGCAACCGAACATAAGATATGTTAACCTAAAAGGGTTAAGATTTGTTTTACATGTCATTTTATTAGGAAATACTCTTGTCATAAGAAATAAATAATAGAATTAAAATATTTAAAAAGGCTGTACATACACTAGGACAAACCAGCTTCAGAAATTTCATCTAGAAGATCCACCAACTCAGGAGACAAAATGTCTTCAGGATGATTTTAGCTTTCTTTTCAGAGCAAAGAATAAATAAACTTTGTCATTGTTCACCCTTTATAAAGCTCAAATTGATCTCATAAAGTATTACACTCACACTCTTTAATTAAAAACAGAACAAGGTAATTATCATTGATTGATAAACCTTTCCTCACCAACATCTGTTTGAATTTGCTAGCCAATCATGGATCTGAGTTTAAGCTACTCCCTCCACTCCTGACTGTACCACTGTTTTGTATTTAGTTTGTTTTTTTCTTTTTCCATGATAGAATATTCAGATAATATACTAATCCCTAACCTCCCTAGTCTATTAAGCTTTCAGAAGCCTATATTCATTCTATTAATATTGTAAATAAATGGATCAGTTTATAAAATTTTTTAAAATCTTAAACTCCTCTCAAACATTGCTGACAGTCATTTTGCATGTAGAGTTCCACTTTTCTAGAACTATACATTTTAAAACTTTTTAAACTACCTTTACTGCTCTGCAGGTCTCAGTAAATCCTACAAAGGTGTTGAATTGGCAGAATCATTTGAGTGTTGGATAGAATACCTTGCAATATTCAGTCCAGATTTCTGCACTCTTGAGTTCAAATCGTGCTGAAGCTAACTTTGTCTTTCATTCCTTCATGGTCCTTAAATAAAGTGCCAGTGAAGTACTGGTGTTGAATTAGCCATCTCTCTCTCTCTCTCTCTTTGAATCAGTTATGCAAAGGGACCAAGGAAGGAGCATTCACATTATATCCTTACCAATCTTTTCACCACCACAATGTCTACAATATGGACATAATTGATGGATGAATTAAAATTCTACAAAATTAAGTTGTTGTTGCTTAGTCCCAGGCCATCATGATCAAGCAGGTCTGTGATCAAAGACATTCCAGCTGTAACCATCCTGGTTACTCAGAATTATATTATCAAATGTGCTCTTTTCTAAGAAGCATGCATGATTTTGATGAGATTTGGTTGTTATTTCTTGTAGGTCAAGCAATCATACAGAGGTTCCTTTGTTGAAAAAAAAAATTGGTAATCTTTTGTATTATGATTCAGAAAGTGAAACTACTTAATTTGGTAGAGATCAGCATGATAAAATGAAGGTAAAATAATGTTTATAATGGCTATAACTCAGCATAAAATGAGACAGAAAGAATGTTTTTTTTTAAAACTGAAAGGTTATTTCAAAATGGTTGGCTATAAAAGAAATAGCAATCCTGTTTCACAGCAGTTAGTCATGAGAATTGTAGATAACATCCTCAAGACTCATTAATTGACTGAAAAAAATCATGTCAAATGGGATATTTGTTTATGGTGGTGAACACTGAAAGTACAGTTAACTTTTTGCATTGTTAGGATTAATTCATAATTTCACAGTGTACTATAATGAGTGAAGCAACGCTTTCAGTTAAAAATCAAACATATTCAGATAGAAATGCTTAGAGCTGCTGCAGCCATTATCAAAACAATAGACAAGATTATTTTTTCTTTGGGTCTCATATCCCACTACCTTATCATATAGAGTTTATGTATTTATTATTGGATGGCTGTTGACAGCAAACATGCTATGTATATGATCATTGTTAGTGCAGAAGCAATAGTTAACTGAGATATATGTGCTATGTGGTGTATCAATAATTCTCTGCTGATTTGAGGAAATGAAATGGTCTTTGAGATCAACAAGTCAAGATTCATGCACTGCAAGTACCATTGCCGTTGTTACAGGACTACATGTTTCGAGGGATGGTGGGACATATTCTTGTGCCTGTCTTGGATTGAAGTGCCTGCACTCTATTGCATGTTGTTGCTTTGTATGATTACCAAAGACCTAGATTTTAACTGTTGGATAGCATGCTTACAAACAGTTGCTAAATCAGTTGGCATTCCCTTTAAGCCCAGTGATGCATTTGTACAAACACTTTAGAAGAGATGTTAAGTGAAATTAAAGAATATCATGCCATGCAAAGGACATCAGGTAATCTCTTTAATACCTATTTACAGGAATCTTGCAGGCATCATTCTCATATACGGAATGCATCATTCATGAAATGCATGAGAAAATATTATTTTATGTCGTAATTTCATAACACTTAAAAGATTATGTATGGATAGAGATAGATGGATGCATGCATACATATTTGACATTTCTATCCAATATATTCGTTTTTCTTTTTCTCTCTCGCCTTCTCTTACATACACTTGCAAACACACACACGCACGCACGCACATTAGGAAAGTGTGTGAAATGCATGTGCACGCTGTGCGCATGTGCGCACAGACATACACATATATATCGTTGGCTCATCCCTCGAATCCGAGGATTGATTTCTTCTCCTGGACGAATATTTGAACCATTGATGTCATCAGCGAAAATACGTGTCATTATGCAGTTTATTTCAAGATTCCTTACCAATAGAGAAAGAACCGGTTTCTAACCTAGATCCAGCATGCATGTATGTATTCTTTTATGCTGGTTTTGTTCTGTGTTTCGAAATAAATTTTCAGTTTCGAAGAAAACAATTGTTTCAGTTTTGATAGAATTTCCAGAATTTTTAGTAAATGACTTTCTCTGTGGAGTTAAGTCGCTTCACTTTCTACTTTAGTGACAATGCAGTGCGATGTAGCCAGAAAAAAAAGACTAAATACATAAAATAAAAATAAAAATCAGAGTTCGATCTGCTCCATGCCAGCAACGTTACAGACAACTGTGCAAGTATTCTCGCAGCGCTGACGTATTTCTTTTCGAAGGGAGACTATACACCGCTTGCTCGAGAGTTATCGTTCTTAGTCTCAGTCGTTCAAAGCACATTGTCACTCGGAGTCATAGTTTCTGTGACTTGATTTTCGTGTTGTTATTGCTGCAATTGAGTCCCTAAACCTTGACAATGATTTCTGTGAGGCTATTAAATTCCAAGGTAAGATGGAACAGATAGATCTGTTTTCTTGACTATGCCTCGTTTTTATTTCCCCTTCATAATTTGTGCGACCTATGAAAGAGATGTGTGTAGGTATGTATGTCTGACTTTGCAAACTGGAGCAGAATTCAGCATGTAAAAAAGAGCATGTGCAAAATATTAATGAGCTTAATGTGTATAGTGCTGAAAGTACACTATAATTCGTCGCAAAAGGGTAAACAGAAAGCATAGGTTATGTAAAGGAAGACAACAATGAAAGTCGAAAGTGGACGCGTAATACACAGGACAAAACGAAAAAACCGAAGAGTCACAAAAAATGAATGGATATATAAGCAAATCGAAAGTAGTGTTGGCGAGTTTCAAGAAACTAGGAATTTTCAAAGGATAAATAGTCCCGACAGCTAATAGCCGACGCCGGTAGTTTATTCCATGTTCCGACAGTTCTAAGTACGAAAAAAATGTTTCTGAAAGTCATAGGTGTTGCACTGATTTTTGATTTTATAAACATGTTTACAGGTGAACGAGTTATCTAATTGAAAAAGGTGGCCAGAATTGTTAGAACGATAATGTATAATATTGTGGGCATCTACCAAAGCAACAACTAGAAATTGTCCATCTCGACCATAGGAATCGCTAGAGCACCGGTCAAACGCGTTGTGGTAATTATTGTTCGAATCCCAACGAGGTCAACTTCGCCTTTCATCCGTCCTTGTTAAAATAAATAAATTACTAGTGTAATACTAAAATTGGTATTTCCCTCTCGTCGTGAACTCCCAGCATGGTGATATTGGAATTTGAACAACAGGCTAGTAATTTAGCATGCAAAAACTTTCAAAGAAACCAAGAAACATGATAGTTGTGGATGGGCTAATGTGTTGCGCAGAACGATCAATACATACTAATTAAGGTGATTCAGAAGTCCATTTAGCATTAATTAAACTGGCTCACAGCTGAGATCTATTTAGTTTCTTAGTCTAGTCTCTCCCGCTTTCTCTCCTCACCAACCTCTTCACAACCGTTACCAACTTTGAGGTCCCCAAAATTTATCAACACTTCTTGGCTCCAGTACCTCTGTTGATTGCCATAGCTCGATGATTCCAGAGTAGCTGGTCTACTGTACTGCCTTTCATACACTCAACTGCCCTGGTCACTTGAACAGGTTTATTGTTATGTTGTGCCATTTTTAGGATTAAAGCTTTTCTCATCTTTTAACAAGGATATTTTTCTAGCATATATGAAACATATCTATAGCTTTCCACTCAAGAAATATTACTACAATTATTCAAAAGTTCTACAATAATTGAAAATAATTTCCAACAAAGGGGGTCAAAATTGTTTTTATTGGTAAAGTAGTTTAGTTTTTCATCTCATATGCTATAAGGAGGAATTCTCAATATTTCAAGTCATCATATATATATATATAACCAACTAGTTGTAGAATATCAGTCATTGTGATTACTTCAAGGAATTTAAAATTATGTTTGCAGCAGTCATGTAGTTCTTATGTGTACATATCATCTATTCACTTTATAAAGTATATTTATTCATTACAATCATGTTTATTTTGTCTCTTAGAAATAAATATTTGTGTTGTTTATAACAAACAGTGATTGCAGGATTAGATATTTGACAGTTTTGTACCTTCCATTTCTACATTCAAATTGTGTGTTACCCATTATCCAAATTCACCTGTACCAGTAGTATGTTAGAGTTGATTTAATAGACCACAGTCTCACCAAAGTCTCTGATTTACAAAGGGCTTGAGTCATTTATACATTACTAAAGGGCATCAACAACATACATGAAGGAATCTGGCTATTTTCGGAATTCAAAACTAGTTGCAGTATAATTACCATTTTACTGAGGGAGCCTTAATATTGTCACGTCATTTGACAGAAATCCAAATCTCCCACAAATCACACTCAACCATCTTCAATGAGGATAAGGCACATTAGAATCTAATGGTTATAATAATAGTCCTTACATGCCTTTAAAAAGATAAGCATGGTCTCAGCTGGATTGCCTTTGATCATAGATCTGCTCAGTCACAGATTACATGGGGGTGAAACAGCAGTAGTAATAATAGAGTTGTCTTTGTGGATAAATAATAATAATAATAATACTGGTGCCAAGGAAATGCTAAGAGCATTTCACTATCCATTGGCTGGTTTAACACCACCTGGTTAGTTGGTAATAATTCTAATCTATCTGGTCAACCTTGGGTGGTTATATTAGAATTCACTCTCTTGCAAGCAATCAGGCCATTACCCTACCAAGCTCAGAAGCCCTGAAAAGAATCATAGGCACTGTGCTTCTTATAACTAAGCCATAAGGAAATCAATTGTACATATTCTTCTATGGAGTTTGACCATGCCATTATTACAGGCAGTACAAGATGAAACAAGGATCAAAAAAATACATTATTGTTGATTGAAAATAAGTTCTTGCAATGACCAGGACACTAGAATTGTTGTTTTGCATTTAAATATTAATCCTTGGTTTGGTTTTAAGTTCAAATCCTGTTGAGGATAGCTGGTCAATACAATAAGCACTAATATTATTATACTGCAGTAAATATTTTTGATCTTATCACCCATATCACAACAAATCCTATAGCAAGCTGATGGAAGCAGTGTGGACAGAAATTTCATTAGATGTATGGAGTGATTAGAGTAATAGTGCTATTATTGGTTAACTCTGAGTTTGAACAGACTTTTGTCTGCTTGATACTTTCTTGAAGTATTGTGTTTAATTTCAAAACAAAATTCTTTGTGTAACATATTTGTTTCAAAATAAATTAAAAATTTATAAGTGGCAATAAATCAATAGCCTACATTTTTATAATTTTAAACAAACGAAACGAATGAAAAATTCTTGATTCTGTAATTTGATTGTTTGACTTATTAGTGCATAAAGTATGCAAGCAGCCCTCAAAAAACTTTGTGATTAAAGTGACCTGCAGTGTAATTCGAGTTGGCCAGGCCTGCTCTAGAGCATTCAAGAAAATCGGTTTCCCATGTGTCATTAGTGCTTATTGCTCCTGCATACAAACACTACTTTCCCTGTTAACCTTCTTGAGATTCCACTGCACCTAGTGTGTCCATAGCTTGTTTCATACACTATATGAAATTCCTGTCTACCCCTTTTCTACATATCAAGTAGGACAATTTACCTGAAGGGAGTGGAGTCATGTCTGTTCTGCTTACTAGAACTTTGGTCTTTGCTTAATTAACTTTAATTCCAGGTTTTGCTTCCACACCTGGAATTCCTTTTCTAATTGTATTAGACCTGCTATGAGGATGAGATCATCAGCACCAGTCTTAAATACCTCTGTTATAACCTGGAGGACAATGATGAGTAGGAGGGGACTGAGAACTGAACCCTGGTGAACTCTTACCTGTACCCTAAATTCATCATTGTACCTATCACTATATATATGTGTGTATGTGTATATTTTTTTTCTAGTTTCAGCTCAGAGCTGTGGCCATCCAAATATATATATAAGTAGTAGTAGAGTGGAATTATCATCTTCATGCTTTTAAACAATGGGGATGTATGTATGCGTGTATATATATATATATATATATATATATATATATATATATATATATATATATATGTATATATATATACACATACACACACACACAGCATGGAGGTTTAATTCACAGGTGATCTAAATGACTAGGTAAGTGCTGTAACGGATTACCAGGGCTCCAAGGTTATAGCCAAGATAGTAGTTATGGAGCCATTGTAGATATTCGATATAGCAGAAATAATAATGTATATGACTTGAGATGTTTGTCTTGCCATAACGTTTGTTGTCCTCATTAACAATATATATATATATATATATTTGTAATCTGACCGCTGTAGATACTGATTTTCTTCCTATAAACCTTTCCATCTTTTTATATGAGTTTTATTTATTTATGAGATATTTCTAATAATTAATACTACTGAATAATGAAGGCACACAAACATAGAAGTGTGCAAATGTCTTTTTTTTTTTATATATATTTTCTGTGTGGTTGATTAGATAAGAAAAATTCAAGGTCATTGTATATTTTAGATATGGGCTCTGAAGTAAGTTTTAACCAACAAAACCTATCATGTTCATTCAACCATTGTCTCTTTTTCTCTCTCTCCCTCTCGACAGGTGCAAAGTCCTCTAGTATATCTCTCCTTGTTACATTACACACATCATTATGGTGCTAGTTTTTCAATTGTTCATCTGTCCATAGATAATTCAGATGTATGCCACCATGTTTAAACTATATCAGTACATATCTGATTATATCTTAGATTCAGTTGTATAAACTCTAACTTAAATAAATTTCACCAACAGGCCTTCAATGTCCCTGTGTACCTTTAGCAGAGTCTAATCTGTTGCAAACATTTAGGTCAGGTCTTTGATCTGAAGACAACTTCCTCTCTTTTACTAATCAAAACTGTAAAGTTATGTGTGATTGTAAAGTAGGTGGTAACATATCTGATTTAAGGTTATACAAGTCGTGAATTTCGTCTATAAACATGAATTATCTCCCTTTACACAGAATTGATATGAAATTAAACGAAAATTTGCTCTCTCCTAAAACTTCATTTGTGTGTAAAAATCTACATCATGACTTGCTTCAGAGGTCAAGAGGTGACACTTTCTTCATTTTCGCATCATTCTTCCCCTTCATCCTGAACAAGTCAATGAAGATGTGTCAATCTGCTTGAGATAGCAGCCAAACCTCCTTCATTCCATTCTACCATTTTAAAAGAAGAAAAAAAAAAAGGAAAATTGGATATGATTCTAAATACACTGGCATGGTCATGGCTGGAAAGCCCTTTCATTGTATATCTGCTTCATTCAGCTGGCCTGGAACTAAACTACAGCATATTTCATGCATTGAGGGAGAAGTGAGATGGTGAAGATTAGCAGATTTTGAACTGTTTTTATATTGTCTGATGTAAAGTGTTATAAACCTTAGAACAAGGAGTTAATTTCCCAAAAGGTCAACTGTACCCTGGAGTCAAAATATTCAAAACAAAAGTCACTTACAACACAATTAATTCCTCTATGAAAGGTGTAAACATCTTGTCTTTGTTTAAAATATAGAACATTTGTCTTGAGTGAAAGCCAATATTAGTTGTTTAGCTCCAGGTCAATCCTGATCAAGCAAACTGACGATTAAAGGTAATTCATCCATGACCTTCCAGTCGATTCAGAGGTGTCACAAACTAATGATTTGATGTTTACTTTCCTTTTCTAAACATAGAGTGTGATTTAAGTGAGAATTGGGTGCTGTTTCTTCAGGTAAAGTAACTAAACAGAATATTCCAGGTTGGCTTGTACTTAAACTAGTAGAAGAAATGAGACGTTTCCAGTTATACATTTTGCCATTTATTTACTTTTAGTCTAGTATGGCTTTTGCCGGATTTCTGAGACTGGTGTAATTGGTTGCAAGTCGATGGCTGCAGGAAAAACATCTGCAAAGATGGTCAATGCTTGGGAAAGGAAAGATTGAATATATTGGTTAGTGCAGGGCCTGAACATGGCAGAGACCATATGGGTTATGAGAGGAGGAGAGACAAGTGACTGAGGGCACCTGAGTAGATGTGACACGAGATTATCCAGCTTCAAATAGTGGCTCTTGTAGAAGGAGGAGGGCAGTGAGAGAGGAAACAGTACATCTGTGGACCAGAGTTTGGCAGGTCAAGTCACCTTTCTTTGGATGCAGCTTAAAATCTTTGTGCATGGAGCAACAGCACTGTCCCAAAAGTGGTATCGGTGCCCCATTATGGGCCTTATTTGAGCTTTGTAAAAAATTGGTAGCTGTTGCCAGTTGAAGTATTTTTGTTCCAGTCATATTGAGAATGTTCATTTGCTGGAAGAAGGACGAGAAAGCTTAGCATTTATAGTGATCTTCTGGGTTCTGGTCGTGTGTTGTTCACACACCAGAATTTATTTTTAAAATGTTCCTTACATACCAATAGACTTCCTAACAAGCTAAGCAAAGAAGAAAGCCTTCAATTAGTTTTACAGTTTGTCTGCATTTTTCTGAGATGAGTTTACAACAGTTATAAGTACTTAACCACTAGACCGATTCCTTTGTTGCCATCATTTCTGTTGAACGCATCATTGTTACTCTTTTACTTGTTTCAGTCATTTGACTGCGGCCATGCTGGAGCAACGCCTTTAGTCAAGCAAGTCGACCCTGAGACTTATTCTTTGTAAGCCTAGTACTTATTCTATCGGTCTCTTTTTGCCGACCCGCTAAGTGACAGGGACATAAACACACCAGCATCAGTTGTCAAGCAATGCTAGGGGGACAAACACAGACACACAAACACACACATATATATATATATATATATATATATATATATATATATATATATATATATATATAGGACGGGCTTCTTTCAGTTTCCGTCTACCAAATCCACTCAAGGCTTTGGTTGGCCTGAGGCTATAGTAGAAGACACTTGCCCAAGATGCCATGCTGGGGCACCACCTTAAAGTATTTTAGCCCCCCCAAAAATTAACCTGTTTTTTTTTTTAACCTGGCACTTATTCTATCAGTCTCTTTTACCAAGCTACTTAGCTACAGGTATGTAAACAAACTAACACCGATTGTCAAGCAGTGGCAGGAGACAAACACACACACACATATATATATATATATATATACACACATACATACACACACACACACCAGGCTACTTTATATTTCCATCTACCAACTCCACTCAAAAGACTTTGGTTGGCCTAGGGCCATAGTAGAAGACACTTACTCAAGGTACTACACAGTGAGACTGAACCCTGAACCATGTGGATGGGAAGCAAACTTCTTACCACACAGCCATGCCTGCACCTGAAGTCTTTCTTTTTTAATTGCAGTACTGCTCTGCTTTGGCCAGTTGTTAGAATAGCAAACCCAGTTATTAAATAAAGGATACTTCCTTTGTTTTTCTCTTCCACCTTTTCTTTAATTCTTCTTCTCTCCCCTTCACCATTCCCTCTCTCACATTTCCTCCTTGACTCTCTCGTTGCTCACATGTGACCAACGGCTATCTTTCTTTCTTCCACTTCCTTCCTAAAGACAAGACGTGCTTTTGCCTGCCTCTTCTCAAAGCTCATTTTTCCATCATTCACCACTTCACCTCATTATGGCTTAACAGCCCTCACCATTTGTTTTTACTGTTTTGTTCTTACTGTCCTGTTTTTGTTACCACTTTAACCCTCCGCAAAAAATCCCAAATTTTATTTAATTTGCTTTGCGGAAAAGACTGTTTTAACGAAGTCGCGTCTTGTCCCTACCTTCGAAACATGGATTAGATAAAACGGGACAACTGAGGAAGGGAATGTTCTCTATGTTGCCTGTCTCGTTTCTCTATTTGTTTCTTTCATTGTTCGAAAAAAAGTTCGTCTTCCATGCTCTTGTTTTTTATGTTCTCATTTCGCATTTTGTTCACGTTTTTTTGACGTCCTGTACCTATATATGTATGCATATATACATATACATGTAGGCATGTACATGTATGTGTGTATATATATCATCATCATCATCATCGTTTAACGTCCGCTTTCCATGCTAGCATGGGTTGGACGACTTGACTGAGGACTGATGAAACCGGATGGCAACACCAGGCTCCAATCTAAATTTGGCAGAGTTTCTACAGCTGGATGCCCTTCCTAACGCCAACCACTCAGAGAGTGTAGTAGGTGCTTTTACGTGTCACCCGCATGAAAACGGCCACGCTCGAAATGGTGTCTTTTATGTGCCACCCGCACAAGAGCCAGTCCAGGGGCACTGGCAACGATCTCGCTCGAAAATCCTACGGGAGCCAGTCAGGCGGTACTGGCAACAGCCACGCTCAAAATGGTGCATCTCATGTGCCACCCGCACAAGAGCCAGTCCAGGGGCCCTGGCAACGATCTCACTTGGCTTGCCGGGTCTTCTCACGCACAGCACATTTCCAAAGGTCTTGGTCTATATATATATATATATATATATATTATTTATATTATTAAATAAAGGACACAGATTGAATCTGTGACTTAACTCAGAGATGTCACCTGAAGACTGATCAGTAGATCTAAAGAATCCCTTTTATTCTGTATCCGTATTTTAAGTGATCAACCTTAAGCTGTTGTTTTAACCTCAGTTCAACTCTGACCAAGCAGACTTATGATCAGCAGCATTCCAAGCATGATCATCCAGTCTTCTTTTAGCAGTTTGTAGGAATACAAGCATGTAAGATTTCCTTGCCTTATATAAGAAAGTGAAAGTTATAGATAGATTTGACTGCTACTCTCACAGGTTAAGCAGTGAAATAGCTCTCCAATGTTCAACCTTAAGTTCTCTTGCAGCTTTGCAGCTGATACATCACAGCAACATGTACATGCATCAGATCACAGAACCATGTACGCTTTATAGCACAACCACCTGTACATGTATTGCATCACAATTTGTATATGTATTGCATTACAGCATGTACATCTAAACAACCCTTACACGTGAATGGATGTGGTTGACTGAAACCGAAAGAAGCCTGTCGTGTGCGTGTGTTTTTATACCCCACCACCGCTTTACACCTGGTATTGGTGTTTACGTCCCCGTAACTTAGCAGTTCAGCCCAAGAGATCGATAGAATTAGTACCAGGATTTTAAAATGTTTTCAATGGACTAAAAATTCTTTAAAATGGTGCCCCATCATGGCTGTAGTCCAGTGACTGAAATAAGTAAAAGATACAAAAGATAATTTATCAAATTGGCCCTTGACAAAAAAAAAAAAAGACGAGATGGTCATGACCGGAATATCTTTGATCATGTCTGGTGAATAAGATTGACTTGGGAACGACTACAGCAACCTTCCGTAATGTATAACTTACACGTTACAAAAAAAAAAAAAAACCTGTACGTGGTCGATAGACCTGCTAGAAATAACAGCAAAATTTTCTTCAGCTCACGCCCTGCCGTCTTGAAAAAGGACATATTGGATAATGTTGCATGGAGCACACTAAACTAAGAATAATAAAAAAAAAAAATGAGATAGTCTTGTCTGGAAAACATTTGGTAATAGCTTTACACGATCTGTATTGGGCTGGCGGCGCTAAACATGTGTACGCACATGAATAGACACGTCACACCTTTCTGTCTGACATTTGTTCACCTTTCTTCTTTCGGTCTATGTATATTACTTTATCCGCAGAGAAAGCTGCTATCTTTTATTCATGACTGCTCTACATTGGTTCAGGGTATTCTAGAAGTAATTTAACTAATTCAGTTAATTATTACCATTCTTCTAGTTATCGTCATTATTTATTGCTGGTTTTTATACACAGAGCTAGAAATGAATTCCGTAATATTTGTAGTTGCTTTATGGTCTAGTATTTAGTATAAATATTTGATTATCATTAATATTATTTTATATTATTAATATGATTATCTCTTTATCATTATCACTATATACTAAGTTTTAAAAAGTAATGATATTACTCAACGAAATGTTTATTTCGATACGTAAAATAAAACTGCTGGCTCTATATTAGATGAAGTCAACTTCCGGTAAGTCTGTCGACATAATTCGAGACAGACGTAGTTGATAACTGTCGCTTCTGATTCACTTTCTCTTCTTTATTCCTAAAACAGATTTAAGTGTCTGTCTACAGAAATAACGCTGGCGAAAGAACGTGCTATGACAGTTTCGTGGGTGCTGAGATGGTGTTTGATATCTACATTCGGTCTCTCTTTGCTCGTTGCCATATCTAACGCAGAGTCGATTCCATTAGAACCAGGAATTAAGAACGATGCAGGACCACTGGGCTCGAACAAACACAAACTGGGGGTGTCACACACTGTTGACAAAACAGGCCCCTATGGAACACAGAAAGAGACCGAAGCGATAGGATCAACTAATTTAGGCTTTATTCATGCCTTTATTGCTTCTCTATCGGTCATTATAGTGTCCGAATTGGGAGATAAAACCTTCTTCATTGCGGCTATAATGGCCATGCGACATTCCCGGGTGACAGTGTTTTTGGGAGCTATGGCAGCTTTGGCACTTATGACTGTTTTATCTGCTATTCTCGGTTTTGCAACTACAATTATCCCTCGGAAATATACCTTCTATATCTCTTCATTACTCTTCGCTATATTCGGACTGAAGATGCTGAAGGACGGTTACGAAATGTCTGCGGACGACGGCCAGGAGGAGTACGAAGAAGTGCAAGCTGATCTGAAGAAGAGAGAGGATGAAATGCAGAAAGCCAGCTACTCTCAGGACGTAGAGACTGGCATAATTCGAACTCCCGGCCGGCGATGGCTGACCGGATTAATATCTACAATATTTCTGCAAGCCTTGACTCTGACTTTTCTGGCTGAGTGGGGGGATCGATCCCAGGTGACGACGATTATTTTGGCGGCTCGTGAGGATATTTACGGTGTTATAATTGGTGGTGTCTTAGGACACTCTCTTTGTACCGGACTAGCTGTGGTTGGCGGCCGGATAATAGCACAGAGGATTTCTACAAGAACTGTCACATTGGTTGGAGGGGTTGTATTTATCATGTTTGCCCTTTCTGCTTTGGTTATAGGTCCCGAGTGATAATATATAGTTATTGATATATCACTGTATATTTATGTATATATTTGTATGTATGTATGTGTGTGTGTGTGGTTCACACCATCTATTACATTTCACTGACCCTTATTATCACTAGCCATTATTAGTCATGTTCCTTTTGTTTGTTTGTTTGTTTGTTTTTAGCAAAATCATTTATAAAAAATGTTTCTTCATATGAAACTTATGTCCAATATATTCCATATCAAAGATCTATAAAATTATAGACATAAAGAAAACTAACAAGAAACAAGTGTAACTACATATAACCCATTACCTCTCAATACCATTTCGAGATTTTTTTTATCATCAGAATAATGTGAAGAATGTGGGACCACAAATAATAACCAGAGAATTACAGTGCATACACATTAATATATCTATTCAAAAATAGCAGTACACCAATATATACGCATAATAAATACGAAAATTTTCCATTCACATACGTTTGTACACACTATTGTTTGTATACAATAAGTTGAGATTTTATAACTTGATAACCTTGCTTACAGCCAGATAGATGGTCGGGAATAATATATTAAGTACGTTTGAATTTACAAACAGAAAGAAAGTCTGCGCATTTACGTAGAAAATATATTTTACTTTTGAAGTGTTTCAATTTCAAAACTAAAATCTGTACATTCACTGTATGGAGATGGGTTTTTGTGAAGCTGTGAAATAAGTACACGTTAATATTGATGATTTTCAAGGAAGAGAAAAGTACTTCCAGCGTTTTTCGCACTTCCTCTCTCCAATACTAATTCTGAAGTACGAGCGTAACTGATGCAATCCATGAGTGGAGGTTATATTTTGAATCCACTTCGGTTGTAAATAATCTTAATGGGGCTGGTGTTTACGTCATTTCTACCTTGTCACGTTGCTTGACTTCGTTTCGAACGTCTGTCGTTGGTTGAGAAACTGATGTGTTTATTGAATATAGTTTGAATAGTCTTTTAGCTTTGTTTACTTAACACCCAAACAAGTCTTTGAAAGCGAATGGCACATCCCAATAATTTGGGAGAAATGTTAACGTTTTATTTAATATTTGTGTGAAAATAGCTTTCTTTGACTCTTCTCTCGCTTTTTATATTCTTTTTATCCACCCTTTCAATACAATGGATGTTACTTGCAAACATACTAACACGTGGGTGTGTCATATATACAACATACTTTCACACATCTACACACGTCTACTTGTATTTGCTTGAAGTTTACAATTGTTCATATTTCTATCAAAAGAAAAAAAAAAAATTCATCCATAAATTAATTTCATGAAAACTATACAGTGTATTTAGTTCTCTGTTTATTTTAGGGTTTAGTATCGAGTCCGACGAATGGCCTGGAATAAGGGGATGTCAATCAAAGCTCGGTGCATTACCCCACCTCGTCACCAATGTATACCAATTAGTTCATCTATTTACAGTTACAAAAACACCTTGTCACGTTGTCTCAATTCCCCCTCCCGCAACTATTACTACCACTGGTATTGAGTCGGTTTGTCAGTGGTTGCATTAGTGGTCTGCACGTAATGATAGACACTCAGGGAAACGTTTTGTTTATTCAGTGCTATTTTTTACTACTGACTTTTCTTTTTATTAATTATTGTTTTAGAATAATAATGAAATGATAACATCCAAAGTTTTTTTTTTCTCAGATGTCAATGCTGGTGGTGGTGGTGGATTTTGAAATAACGTGGGAAGTAGCATTTAATGTGTTAACAAGGTAGCAATAGTCGTAACCCAGTCTGAGGCGTGTGTATCATGCCAGTAACCTCACATTCGCGCTTTATGAACGATAGCGTTGTGGGTTATAGAATTCCCAACTGCTTCACTGTATACAAATATAATGATGGTGTTATACAATTGATTGTTGACTACAGTAATCTAGAATTCTTTTACTGTAAGCTTGACTGACAATCTTGAGTTACTCAAGTTTACACTTACACAAACATTTCAAGAATTATTTTTGTCGTTAATGAACATTTTCTTTACAAACTTTAGATATACCAGGCGTATGTAACTATTCCATGTCTTTGGTCTGTATATTATTGAAGTAATTCCCACATGGATATACAAGTTGATTATTCTCACATAGTACACATTTTTTGTGGCAAGCTGTGTTTACTTTCACTGGGTGAACCTGATGCAGCAGTTTAGGGTCATTTCTATATGGTAGACCTCTGCTGTGCTAAGCTGTGACCGTTTTGATAAAAGGTTTACCATAAAATGCAAGCACATTGTTAATCTGAAGTGAAAGTTTAGTTCCTGCGTGATCTTCAATTGTGTGCGCTAAGGTAATTAATTCGGTGATCATAAAATATGTGAAACTAACCGAGTTCTGTATTTCTTTGAAGTTTCAACAAATTGTTTATACTTCCTCTACCATGTTTATATTGTGTGTATTAAGCATTTCTCCTGGAATCTTGTATTTTATTTGCCATATGTCTGTAGGAAGGTTATGGCACCAAAAATCTGATACTTGATCAACAGAAGTGACTAATGATCCAGAGGAAAAAAGCCAATATTTTAATTCGCTATGGCTTAGATAAATTAGTCTGATCACAAGATAATTTTATTAAATTTATACCATGTAGAGAAGATCCATTAAGGCAGCTTCTTGCATGTTGTTGACTTGATATCTGCACTCATTTTTTACTCCGATAGACAGGGCATCCAAGTTACCTGCAGCCAGTCACTCATGCTAGTTTTAAGGAAGAGTAATATCCAATATCTTTCTTGAGCCTGTTTAACTAGGTTCGAGAAAAATGACTGAGTGGGGTCCATGTTAAACTGTTGCAGGTTAGTGGATAAAGGGGAAATGTAGGCTGAGAGAGAGTTTTTGGATAGGAAGAGTTAGACCAAGAATATTTTTGTCTACTGCTTTCAGTTTGAAAGATGTCATTTTTATGTTTCACAATTCAATAGGTATATGTTGCAAAAGCTTCCTGTCTTAATTAAAATAGTATTAATTCCAATGTGTTGTACAATTATTTTGTCAACAACTTTCCAACCATACAGCTTAGTTAAAGTAATAATAATAATAATAATAATAATCAAAAGATAGTATTTGTAGAGATTAAATTTTTCATTGTTTTTGATTGTAGACAAGTTAACTCTGATTTCACAACTAACCTATTACATCTATGTTCATATGTATAAATGTTCTGAAGCAATAGTGATCTCAACCAGTGGGCAGCTTCTAGGTTCCCTAAATTCATCATTACTTGCCCTCGCACTATACCAGAGCTTGCTACCATCTTCACTATGCAGCAATATTTATATATATATTGTAAAATAAACATTTGTAAAAAAAAGAAAAAAAAATCTCATTCATTTACAAAGTATTCTGGGTATCTTTTGTCTCTGTATTTATATTTCTGTTCATGTTTAAAAATTAAATTGCTAATGATAATGATGTTCACTGATTATGATATTGTTGATATGAAATTATATATTTTTATACTAGTTATATTGCATGTGTTACTAGTTATATTGCATAGCTTAAAAAAGAAAAGGAAAAATGTGACAACACTAACACCAAAGAGGTTTCCTTACTGGACTTCAAACCTTCTCTGGCCTAATCCTTTACATTTCAGAGTGGCCAGAACTCTTAGATTGCTTTCCTTTACTACAGTAAATAGGAATTTCATCCATACTAGAGCATGCCATTTGTCTTCGTATGTTCATTAGGTTTTATACTGTGTGTCAACACTTTGGTTGTGAATTCATACACATAAGATTGTGCCTTTCAGCAAAATACTTGTAATAATGCTTTTGATACCAACCTGCCTGACACCTCCCTTGGTTCTATGCTGCAAACTTACTTCCAACACCAGCCACTTTACAGAGTGTACTGGATGCCTTTTGCATGTCACCAGCACTGGCCATGACTACAATTTCATTCAGCTTGATGAGTCTTCTAAGGCACAACAAATCGCCAAAGGTCTCAGTCACTTGTCATTGCCTCGGTGAGACTTGGCATCCGAAGATTATACTTCACCATGTCTTCCTTGGTCTACCTCTTCCACAGTTAAAGATCAGCTGTCTCCCCATCTGTATGCATCACATAATGATACTAGCGGTCTCTCGCACACTACATCTGATGCCTTATATCCAATTTTTTTCTTAAGTTACATTCTGTTATGTGTGCATACTGACATTGTATGTCCTCTGCATTCACAGACCGCACTGCATGTTCCACCCATCCACTGACTGGCCTTGTGATGTGTTGAGATGCAAAGGGAGGTAACTAAATTGGTGAACACTGCAAGGTGTTTCTGTTCAAATGTAGCCCTAAACCAGTGCTCCGCAACCTTTTTTTCACTTTCAGTATACTTATATTCTTTTCAAAATTCAGCAGTACACCTGAACTAAAACTATAACAAAAAGCATGGGGGAAAAAATGATATTCAGGTTACACCATGGTGTACCAGTTGTGGAGCACTGCCCTATACCATATAAATACACTCACACGATCTATATAGGGTGCAAGGGGTATTTGAGGGTACTTAATGATTGGTGTGTTACTCTCTCCAAACCAGTTAAGAAGTTGATTAATGTTTACAAGTATACCAGCGTGAAAAAAATTGACCTTTTGTTTTCGATGACAGAGATTCTGAATATACCAAAAACTATGTTTTCGAAATTTTCAATTCCCCCTCGCTACCCCAAATTTTTAAATTTTAACTTTTTTCGGATTTTTTTTTTTTTTTTCAATCTACATGGGAAAATATGGAAATTAAGAATACGGAAAAAAAGAGAATAATTAATTTCAAATTTTCTATGAGGAAACTCCAAAATTGATTCATACACCCCCTTGCCACTTCATCCTGCTATTTAAAAGTGAAAATGAACAGCTTGCAAATATGAAAAGCTACTAAATGTGAGAGAGCTGTCCTAATGTGAACATAAGTGAGGGTCCAACCATTCTTCTTGGTAGCAGTTAAGAATATGAAGACTGTGAAAGCCCCTTGTCTATCAGGAATTATTTCTAAAGGGCATAAAATATGTGGCATAAGGATACAGCCTTTTTTTTTTTTTTGGTGGTGGGGATTCAGAAATTTCAAGAAAATGGATATTTTTTAATGAAATTCTCTACAAACATGGACTTGTTCAGAAACACCCGCGAGTGGGGAACGGTTCTCAAAAATAACTCCCAATTATTTTCCCCAAAAATTCCCATGCCCTTGGAATCCACATAATCTGAAGTATATTTGTAGAGAATTTCATTAAAAAATATCTATTTTCTTGAAAGTTATGATGAACTGAAGTGGACTCCAGTGAATTTTCTGAAATTCCCCCCCCCCCCCAAAAAAAAATTTTTGCGTATTCGGAATCTACATGATATAACACATTCGTAGAAGATTTCACTAACAATTATCCATTTTTCTGAAACTTATGATCGTCCAAAGTTAGTGGAGGGCAGAAATTTGTAGTTGTGCCCAGTAACATATCAAAATTTCATGAAACATGTTTGATATTCAATCGGGGTCTTTTTATGTGGGTCAGTGATTCACTGAATTTTTTTTTTATCCAAATAACAAGCTCCATACTCAGACTATAGAAAGGTGACATTGTGGAGTTACTCCTTTACTTGTTTCAGTCACTTGATTGTGGCCATGCTGGAGCATCGCCTTGAAGGGCTTTAGTTGAACAAGACGATCCCTTATTTTTGAAGCTTAGTACTTATTCTATTGTTTTGTTTTTTTGCCAAACCGCACCGCAACATTAGTCAAATAAAGGGTTGGGTTCAAAATTCCACCAGAATACAGGATGAAGGCTGGAGAGTACATCAGGTGAAACGTTGTGATAACAACAAACACAATGAGGATACCTATCTCTCCATTGTAAATAATGTTCAGCAACAGCGGTTATAAGCGGTGACAGGGTGTCAAACACAAAGATACACATAGATACATATATAGGCCGACTTCAGAGTTAGGAAGCACCAAGAAGTTGGAATTTTTCCGTTTTGACGGAGATGTTTCAGATTTCTTTTCATGGTGCCCTTGGAAATGATCTGGAGTATCTGATTTGCAAAAACTTATCTTCCCTTCTCTGGAGCAATTGTCAATTTTGTGGACACCATGCACTTAAATTCCAGGCATAACTACAGATTTCTGTCCCACCGACTTTGGATGATCATAACTTTCAGAAAAATGAATATTTTTTAATGAAATTTTCTACGAATATATGTTATATCATGTAGATTCCGAATATACAAACTTTTTTTTTTGTGGGTGGGGATACACATGAATGAAGTCACATGAAGTTTTTATTCTTTCTGAATGAAGAACAAAACATATTGAATATCATGTTTGCTTCTATCAGGACCGTTCACCTTTAAAGCGAAAAAGCAAAACCAACATATACGGCAGGTATGTAAAACATATTTCAGTGTATTTTCTCAGTTCATTCACACGTGCACACATAAACACACAAGCTGTTCATTTTCACTTTTAGACAACGGAATGGGGTGGCAAGGGATGTTATGAATCAATTTTGGAGTTTCCTCAAAGAAAATTTGATTTTAATTATTTTTTTTCCATATTCTTAATCTCCATATTTTTCCACATAGATTGAAAAAAAAATTCTAAAAAAAGTTAAAATTTTAAAATTTTAGGGTGGGGAGGGGGAATTGAAAATTTTGAAAACATGGTTTTTGGCATATTAAGAATCTCCGTCATCGAAAACATAGGAATCCACTGAAAATATTTCAAAAAATGATAAAAAAAGGTCGATTTTTTTCGTGCTGGTGTACTTGTAAACATTAACTAAAAAGTTTTATTTCTTTCAGATCCCCATGTCAGATAAAATGCTAATTCATGAGATGAAGAGACATGCAATTGTTGTATGAATAGGACACATCAGCAATACCAGCAGTGATACAGAAATTGCCAACTTTCTAAATGTTACAAAAGATTTTTTTTTATACCCAAATTTTGGATAGACATGGAAGCTTGTAGTGGGAGTATTTCCACTCTATCAAAGAGGAAAAATAATGCTGAATGTTCAGACACTATAAGGACACCACGATTCATCTAACTGGTTCAAAACATTATAATGATGATCTTGAATCATTTGAGGGCCACCACGAGAGAATTTTAGGTGTCGGAGTAAACTATCAGACAGATGGTTGTGTGCAGATCCTTCTGATGTCCCCACAGTGATTCACACTAAGTTACCAGCAACTGTGATGATTTTAGGAATGGTGATTAATGAAGGTCACGTCACCTCACATCTTTCCACAAGGTTTTAGAATTCATGCTGATGGATACATTGAGGTACTGAAGACAGTTGTTAATCCCTGGATAGATGAAGTAAGCAAGGAAAGGCCATATGTGTTTCAATACGACAGCACCTTCTTACAAAGCCTATATAACCCAAAAATAGGAGTCGGACAATCTTTACAAACGTAATACTAAATTTGTGGTCTCCAAACTTGCCTGATTTAAATCTCAATAACTTCTACGTTCGCAATGTGGTTGAAAGGGAGACTAATTGACAACCTCCAGTACCACAGCTACACTGAAGGTCACCATTGTCCAGGTGATGTCCAAAATGAATAAAGACCATTTTGTGCAAGCATGTCGAAGATTCTACTCTTACACTAAAAATCATCAAAGCTGAAGGTGAATTTATAGAAAATCTTAGAAAGCTTATCGAGAACATGTGTGCAGATTTTTATTAAAATGCATTTGGTTTTTGTTAGATTACAGTTGTTTTAGTAAATTACCAATTATGTCCTTGGATACCTCTCACACTCTGTATATATGATATATTGAAATACTTGATGACTGGTCACCGTGCCAGTGGAACACTAACAGCACTGTCGAGCGTGTTCATTGCCAGAGCAGCTGTCTGGCTTCCGTGCTAGTGGCCCGTAAATAGCACCATTAGAGCTTAACCATTACCAGCATTGCCTTCTAGCACTTGTGCTGGTGACACGTTAGAAAATCATTCGAGCGAGGTCGTTGTCAGTGCCGCTGGACTGGCTCCTGTGCAGGTGGCACGTAAAAAACACCTTTTGAGCGTGGCCGTTGCCAGTACCGTGTGACTGGCCCTCGTGCCGGTGGCATGTAAAGGCACCGACTACACTCTCGGAGTGGTTGGCGTTAGGAAGGGCATCCAGCTGTAGAAACACTGCCAGATCAGATTGGAGCCTGGTGCAGCCTTCTGGCTTGCCAGTCCTCAGTCAAATCGTCCAACCCATACCAGCATGGAAAGCGGGCGTTAAACGATGATGATGATGATGATGTATGTATGAACTTTGAACTATGACAGAGAGTGTGAGTATTTGTTGTTGTTGTTGTTTATATTTAGTCACCTCTACTTCATATGTTTAGACATGTAATATCTGGGGTTTTTTAATGAGTGGGGTTTCAACATTTGACCAGCATTCAATTCACCTTTATTGATTTAGAGTTTAAGATATATGTAGTGTCCATTTTAAAGATAGTTTAGTCATGTAATAAGTTGGTGATGGTGGTTGTTGTTTCACCCTTTAGCATTTAAACTGGTCATATCTAGCCAAAATATTCTACCTGATTTATGTTCAAACCAACCAGACCTGGCCTTTCACACCTACCCATCAATGTCATTCTAAAAATATACCATCACATCATCGAAATCTCTAAACTTCATGATAATATATGATTAATTCAAAACAATAAGTATTACATTTGATAGACTGATCTGAATGCTAAAGGGTTAGCCCTAGCTCTATTCCTATTTGATATAGACCTGATCAAAGGTCCTCCATTCATGACTCACAACATTGTTTATTCAGATATAGTTTACCTAAAATTACATTATCTTCTGTGTGTGTGTGTTTTTTTGTTTTTTTTTATGACATTAAGGTATGATTCAAGGGGATTTGATTGTTACTTCTAACAGATTATGTAACCACATGAAGATTCCGTCACTTTTTTGTTATATGCTCACATAAACAATGCATGTTAGCAATGGTAGGAAGTGGTGTCGTTCTCTCACAGGATGTTGAACCTCACTGATGAGGGGCTGTCTAGTAATATGCAGGGTGACTGACCTGCCCAACTGATGTGTAACATAAGAAAATAAACATTGATATGAAAGCAATGATGTGCAAGATGCTAAAATTTTAGTTGCTAAAGATTTGATTGTTCCATTGTCTAAGTAATGTACTCAGAAACTTCCTCCTTGGCTCATATGGTTCTTATTTTTAAGATTGATAAGTGTCTATTCAAAGGAATTTAGCTGCTACTTTTAGTAAATCAAGTGGATGCAGACATGCTCTGTCAGTGTCATCTAGGCTAGTTATATTTCAAAGAAGAATTTTGTGAGTAAGTTTAACTGCTAAAGTCAGTGGTGCAAGTTATTTCATAAATATTTACTGAAGGAGATTTAGCTGGTACATTGAATTAATTTGAGAGATTACTTAGAAGTTCCTCTACCTATTTGCCTTGGTCTCTGTTTTAAATCTAGTTAGCTTGGTAGTTTATTGAGATTTTGAACTGATGGATGAATTGCTCTGATTACATAGATGCTATCTCACAAACTGATGGAATCCTAGTTTAGTACAATTGTAATTATTTGGTCATTTTATCTCTTCTGTCTCTAAGAGGTTTGATAGTATTGTTACGGCCCTAGACAAATATACCCTTACCTCCAAATACCTGACCTTATTTTGTCTCATTTTCTAAACAGTTGTGCCATTGGTTACAAGTTTCCATTAGAGTCTACTTACTACTTCCTACTATGTAGCCTCAGTGTGACCAAGTCTTGTGAATGTAATTGGTAGACAGGGACTGTACAAAAACCCAACATTTTTTGCTTTCTCCAGTGAATAAATATCCCATAGTTCAGTGAACATGTGATGATGTAGAATGAAAAATAAGTGGGGTTTGGTGATAGGATGAGCATCCAGTCATCAGAAATCTGCCTCAATAAGTATCATCTAACCCATGCTAGCATTGGAAAAAAACGAATGTCAAAATGTTGGTGATATATATTTATTTTGAAGTTGTACTTCTCTAGTGAGTGACCTAATTAAGACTGTGTTGAAACTGAAGCAATTACATTGTGGAAGAGCTAATTAGTTTCTTAACTCCTTTGATATCAACCCACCTGAAACTGCCCATGGTTCTGTGACACAAATTTAATGGTTTCAGTTAAGTAACACAAATGAAATTTTGATGTAAAGTTTTATGTCCCAGACACCAGTTTAATAACGATAAAGATAATAACAGAAATATGGTAACCAAAGGGTAAAAAGACAATGAATTTAGCAGTGTCTTCTATTATAGCCTCAGGCCAGCCAAAGCATTGTAAGTGGATTTAGTAGACAGAAACTGAAAGGAGCCCATCATATCATCATCATCATTTAATGTCCATCTTCCATGCATGCATGGATAGAATGGTTGACAGGAGCCAGCCAGGTAGAAGACTACCCCAGGCTACTGTGTCTGTTTTGGCAGGGTTTTTACGGATGAATGCCCTTCCTGAGTGGACTCAGTGCTTTTTATGTGGCACTAGCACAGGCAAGGTTAGTTTTGGCATGATTTTTACAGCTGGATGCCTTTCCAAATGCCAACCACTTTACAGTGTGGACTGGATGCTTTTTACAAGGCACCAGCACTGGCAGGGTTACCAATTACTTGGAAGACAAGGAATTTTGAGAGGGGTAAGGGCATTGGAGGAGGGGATCTTGTGTCAGATGATGAAAGGTTAGAGTATGTCAGAGGAACAGATTGGCAGAAACAGATGTCTTGCTGTAGAGGAAGTACATGGGTACCTGGTGAGAGAGGGGAGGAAAGGTACAAGAAAGAGGATAAACAGGTGTGCTGATGTATAGGAGATACTTGGTTACCTAGTCAGAGGGAAAAGTAAGAGGAGAGAGAGTGATCGAGAATGAGGGCAGATATAGGTGTGCTGCTGTAGAGGAGATACATGGCTACCCAGCTAGAAGGAAGAGCAAAGGAAAGAGAGAGAGAGAGGTGGGGGGAAACAGCAAAAGTGTAAGAAAGAGCAGGAGAGAGATAGTGAAGTACCAGGGTATACTCACAAGTAATAAGGATCAGAGCATGGATGTGATGGTAGGGTAAGGAAGAGAGAGATAAGTGGTGGCAATTGTCAGGGCATGCCCTCAAGGTACGGAGGTCATAATATATGCAGTCAGGTATTGCCGAGAAGGCATGAGAAGGGAGTGGGAATTGCAGTGACTGGCAAAAACCTGGGTATAAAGATGGGGTGGAGGAAAATAGCTATGCAGTGAGGGCAGCGAATGGGAGAGGGAGACAGTCATAATGTATGAAGAGGAGATGTAGTTCGGTTTCTTGGGGTAGGGTGTGTAAAATGTTTATTGTTATGTGCAGGTGGGACACAACACTTCTAGCAGTCGGTTTTGCTGATGTGGGTGAGTCTTCTCTAGAACCTCATCTCACCAAACATTTCCTCCATGAACCCTAACATCCCGTTTATATTTATGTGTGTGTGATCTTGTGTTTGTCCCCCTACTATCACTTGACAACTGATGTTGGTATGTTTACATCCCTGTAACTTAGCAGTTCAGCAAAATAGACTGATGGAATAAGTACTAAGCTTACAAGAGATAAGTTCAGGGGTTGATTTCTTCAACTAAAAACCCTTTACGGCGGTGCTCCAGCATGGCTGCTGTTAAATGACTGAAAGAAGTAAGGGAATAAAAGTAATTTACAATTCGATGTGAGGCCATGATAGAAGACACTTTCGCAAAGGTGTCATATTATGGGACTGAATCCAGAACCATATTTTTGTGTAGTAAACTTCTTCTGCCTATGTAAGAAATCTCTATTTTACTTGTTCCTAGTATTTCCTGGACAGTTATGTGACATAGGTTTGGAAGTTTGTAAACTTACTCAGAGGAATCTGAACAATTGCCGAGGGATTAGTTATTCAACACAGGAAACAAGGTTGAAATTTGAAGCTCCCACAGGAGTTTATTAAAGCAGAATGGTTCGCTGATATTATCATTGTTAATGTTTAACCTGGATTATAGATTAATGTTGTTGGTGGGAAGTGGTGCTAGGATTGTAATGTTATTGCAAGTGTTTAATAGAAAAATGTCTGTGATTTAAAACAGAGGATGGAAGAATTAAGATTTTGTTTAACATATTCTCACTCTATGACTTCCCTCCCACCCATATTAAACTGTTTAACCCATTACCTACCAGTGATCTCATATGAGATCACTTAAAAATTACAAATTTCTTAATTATCTGTCAATATTTACACATATCTAACCTTTTTGCTATATCTACTAGGTATATTTCTCTGATATTCAAATGAGGTTTGCTAATTTTTCACCCAATATCTCGCTTATTTCTATTTAAAATGTTATTTTGATCATTCCAGTGTGTTTCTAAGGCTGTTTTATGCTAGAAATCAAAGTTTCATAAAAAATTCCAGTTAATAGAGTTATGGGAGGTAATGGGTTTACCACAACAGAATAAGTTTGAGGTTCACTGCTTTGACATATTTAATCCAGCACTACTACTAGAAATACTTTAAGACTAGTGTAGAGTCAATTTTGTGATAATACTGGTATTTTACCAATGATAGTCAAACTGGAATCCAGTAGAATATGAATCCAAAACCATGCTGAACAACTGCAATGTGATGCATTGGACCAATTCCTCACTTGTAAAATTTATTTTTTTATTCTAAAGGAGGGAGAAAATTAGGAAGTTCAGCCTTCATGTGGCTGTTGTTTGGCTCCAGGTCAATCCTGGTTTAGCTAACTCCCATATTAAAAAATCATTCCAATAGTGCATCCTTTTTGGGTTTTTTGGGGTTTTTTTTTTGACATAGCATATCTACAGCTACATTACCCAACTTATCGGTGTTTAGGTTCAGGCAAGCCTTGATCAAGCACACCTATAACCAAAAGTATTCCAATCGTGACCATCCCATCTAATTTTCAGACATTGTGTATCTAGGTCTATATTATTATTCAATGCCAATGTGTCCTTTCTTTTATCATTTTCATACCAACCTACCTGTGACCATCACCTCAAATTCTCGAAATATGGAATCTTTTTAAATATTCATATTTAGATTAAAACCTCCCTTCATATTTTTATATGAGGACATTTTATTCAGTTCCAAACATGCTTAATAATGGAAAAAATTACTTATGTCTACAAGTTTTTTACTCTGAATTTGATAAGATTTATGGCAATTAAATATGATGATGTCATAAGCTAACCTGATTGTCACTTGTAACAATCATCTCTTAGCAAAACGAGGACAATGAAAGTCACTTTTAAGTATTTTCCTACTCAGCACAGGACATAAAAATGTAGCGAATTAAAAAAACTACAAGCAACAGAGATTATTCCTGTTCACAATTGTTGTATAATCCCAAATCAACTGTCAATGAGTAAACTTTTGATCAAAAGCAATCCAATTGTGACTATCTTATCTTGTTCCTATGAATGGTGACCTCTGGACTATATTATTTAATGTGTTCTTTTCTTAGATGGAAGTGTATAATTTGAAGAAATTTGGTTGCTATTTCTTGCAGGTCAAGCGGTTACTGAAGTTTCCTTAAAATTCAAAAAAATAAACAAGGAATCAGTTAAATTATTTTTAGACAATACAGCCAACATAATTTGGAGTGGTGACAAGTATATACATGTAGGCTATAAAGGAACCGGCTAGTTTCTAGTTTCATTGATAAGTGGACATTATTTGACTGCCAAGTGGACAGGTAAATGGGTATTTGTATCAATGGTGAAAGGTTGAACATATCTTAGTTTTCTAATCTAACTAAATCATCACACCTGGATAAAGTCTAAAGACTTACCATCGATTCATTTGTTACTACTGTTAGCTGCTACTGTTATATTGTTATTGTCCCACCCCACCCTGCCATCATTGTTGTTGTTACTGCTGTTGTTACAGTGATACAATCTTTACAATATTTACTTTCAAGTTCAAATAATATATATGTTTGAACAGTATATATAAATATATAGACACGTGTGCAATGTGTTACCCAAAAGGAAAACTATAATTGTCACTAAATATGACTAAGGTGCTAGAACAACTACATTGCTAGAAATAAGAGCTAAACTGTTCTTATGCTGTTGTTTAAAGCACATAATTGTACACATGTGTACTAACAGGAACTGTAATCGCCCAAAAACACTGGTCAGGAATTCCCTATACTGATTGGTCAGTTTCAGGTATCGATGAGGCTACAGAATTAGCCAGAACTGATTGATCAATATAGGGAATTCTTGACCAGTGTTTTTGGGTGATTACATTCCCTGTCAGTACATATGTATACAATTATGTGCTTTATCTACAGCATTAGAGCTTTTAAGCTCTTATTTCTAGCAATGTAGGTGTCCTAACACCCTAGACATATTTAGTGATAATTATACACACATACACATATATGTATGTATTTGATTCTAAGGATATAGAAATTAAGTCTCACTATGCATGCATTTTATGGATTTTTCTCTCAGACTATCAGACCAGAAATCTAATGTCTCACACCTGGCCCTTCATATGAGAAGTTCATTTTCAAATGAGAAATGTAATGAGCAGTCATCATCATCATCATCGTTTAACGTCTGCTTTCCATGCTAGCATGGGTTGGACGATTTGACTGAGGACTGGTGAAACCGGATGGCAACACCAGGCTCCAATCTGATTTGGCAGAGTTTCTACAGCTGGATACCCTTCCTAACGCCAACCACTCCAAGAGTGTAGTGGGTGCTTTTACGTGTCACCCGCACAAAGGCCAGTCACACTGTACTGGCAACGGCCTCGCTCAAAATGGTGTATTTTATGTGCCACCCACACAAGAGCCAGTCCAGGGGCACTGGCAACGATCTCGTTCGAAAATCCTACGAAGGCCAGTCAGGCAACGGCAAACTTGTATGTTAATGTAGGTGAAGGGAGAGTGGATGGTTGGTGCCACCATATGGGTGTGGGTGTCAGTAATGGAGAAATGTGATAACAAACTCACATTTTGTATTATTTAGTGCACAAGAAATAGTGAGTGCAATTGCATGGGTTTGCAAATAGAGGTCACTGTACTTCAGTGCACAGTCCAACAGCCAACATCAACCACAGTCCAAGACTATGTATAGTCCAACAATTGCCACCACTACTTTGCATGGTCCAACAATCCACTAATGTTTCTAATATTTATTTGGTAGAAACTCTGCCAAATTTAGATTGGAGCCTGGTGTTGCCATCCGGTTTTACCAGTCCTCAGTCAAGTCGTCCAACCCATGCTAGCATGGAAAGCGGACGTTAAACGATGATGATGATGATCTCTACATTAATGTTAGCAGAATTGTTAGCATGCCAGGCTAATTGTATACATATGTACTGACAGGGACTGTAATCACCCAAAAACACTGGTCAAGAATTCCCTATATTGATCAATACCTGAAACTGACCAATCAGTATAGGGAATTCACGACCAGTATTTTTGGGCGATTACAGTTCCTGTTAGTACACATGTATACAATTATGTGCTTTAAACAACAGCATAAGAACTGTTTAGTTCTTATTTCTAACAATGTAGTTGTTCTAGCAACTTAGTCATATTTTACAGCATTTCATCCATGTTTATGTTTTGAGTTCAAATTCCACCAAGGTCAACTTAACCCCTCCCCCAGAATTGCTGGCTCTATACCAAAATTTGAAACTTATATTTATCTCTCCAATGCTTGAATGAAGGCAAGATTGTTGAGATGCTTGAACAGAGGTGTGTTGATATGTGTTGCATCCAAGAGTTGATGTATGTTGCATCAGCCAGGTTCCTCACAGGCAAGGCACATAAGTATAAAATCTTCTGGGAAGGTGACAGTGACAAGGTACGTGGTGTGGGCATACTTCTTGCAGAGAAATGGGTGGATAAGGTCATAGAGGTAGTCAGAGTGTACAATAAAGTGCTTAAGCTTAGGCTAGTCCTGCAGAATAGCATTGCAACAATTATATCTGCCTATGCCCCAGAAGCGGGCCTACCAAATGAACAGAAGGACCACTTTTATGATAGTCTTCTGCAGGCTACCTCAAAGATGAGTGACTATGATCTTGTCTTCATGGCTGAGGATTTGTATGGGCATGTCAGACAGCAGCCTGGTATCTTCCATAGGGGCCATAGAATTGGTTCCTGAAACGAAGAGGGAACAAGGCTACTGGAGTTCTGTAATGCAGATTTGGGGACATCCTAACTGAGAAATTTGATGAGAGGGAGGAGGATCTAGAGAATTGTGACATAGAGGGCAACTGGGAATTCCTGCTGAGTGCCACAGACCAAATCTGCATTGGTGCAAAATCCCATCCAGACCTAGTGTAACATGGTGCTGGAACAATGCTGTAGACAGGGCCATTAGAGAAAAGAAATAGGCCTGGAAGAGTGGGGGTAGCAGGGAACTGTATCAGATAGTCAGAAGGGGAGCTAGGAGACAGGTATATCTAACCAAGGGAGAAGCAGAAAAAAAGAAATTTGCCTATGTTCAGCAGTGTGAGGACCAAAGAACTGAAGTGTTTTGAATTGCAAGACAGTGTGTGAGAGAAAATTGTTATGTCATAGGAGAGAAATGTGTCTTCATGGATGATAGTGCACTTGTATTTAATGATTCTGCAAAGAAAGAAGCTTTGAAATGCCATTATGAAAGACTGCTGAAAAAGGAGAATGAATAGGAGGAGGAGGAGAACCAGCTACCCGAATCCACAGTATCTTGGTAGATAAAGCAATTAAGAATATGAAGACAGGGAAAGCCCCCGGCCCATCAGGAATCACCGCTGAGATGCTTAAGATATCTGGTGGTGTGGGTTATGGTTTAGTCACCCATATTGTAAATCAGGTAGTTCATGAAGGAGTCATACCCAATGACTGGTGTAGTGGTACCATAGTCAACTACTACAAAGGTAAAGGTGATGCCTTAGATAGAAATAATTACAAGGGTATCAAATTATTGGATCAGGTGGTGAAAGTTACAGAGAGAATCATTGCCCAACTAATTAGGGAGAGAGTTAGTCTAGATGAGATGCAGTTTGGTTTTGTGCCAGGGAGAAGCACGACTGATGCTATATTTCTGATAAGGCAGCTGCAGGAGAAATA